>NC_067460.1:4085666-4378166 GCF_025434085.1 Hippocampus zosterae
ACCAAGCAGTAAAATCAAGAGCAAATCTAAGTCATGCTGAGTCAAACGCCAAAGAATACAAGTGAGTTTTGAGGAGGGCTTTAAAGATGGGCAGCGAGGAGGCTTGCCGAATGTTCAGTGGGAGGTCATTCCAGAGAGATGGACCAGCAACAGAAAAGGCTCGATCCCCTCTGAGCCTCAGTTTAGTTCTTGGTACGTCTAGCAAAGACTGGTCCACAGACCTGAGGCGCCGGGCAGGGGTGTAGGGGCGTATGAGCTCAGAGAGGTAAGGTGGCGCGAGATTATTCAGAGATTTGAAAACAAAGATATTTGATTTGTGTGTGTGTGTGTGTGTGTGTGTGTGTGTGTGTGTGTGTGTGTGTGTGTGTGCGCGCACGTGTAAAATACCGTATTTTCCGCACTGGATTATGAGGCGCACCTTCAATGAATGGCTATTTTGTAAATTATTTTCATACATTAGACGCTTCGCCTTAAAAGGTGCAATGCCTCCACTAGATGGTGGTACGCTCCTTCCATTCAACTCGAGAGGCGTCCGTTCAACTTGAGAGGCGTTCATGACCGCCTCTGAAAAATTTAAATTAACTATTATTGTACTTAAATGAAACTACGGAAATTGAAAATAATGCATCAAAACAGAAAATGTAGAGAGGAAATCACAAAATAAATTCTACAGTATGTCCCCCCCTACAGAATTTATTTTGTGATTTCCTCGCTTGATTTTCTTCGTGGTTTCATTGAAGTAAGAATTAATTTACGTTTTTTGGAGGCGGCAATGAACGCCTCTCGAGTGGAACCGAAGAGAAGGCACGGAGATGAACAAAGACGTACAGTAGTTGTATTTGTTCAGACTGTGAAAACCATTAATAAAGTCTGCGTTTAAAAATAAACAACCACAGCTCTAATTTTTTCAATAAATACACATGTGTCTTTGTCCGTCTCTTTCCCTTATTTTCTTCCGGTCAACTCGAGAGGCGTTCATGACCGCTTCCGAAAAACACATTGGCATTTCCTTTATCGTAGCTCCAAGAGTACGATCGGATAAGAAAACCTTGAATAGTCTCACAATGGAGAAATTCCGACTTCACAGCAGCAAAGTTATGAGAGGAAGAAGTAGAAGAACAAAATAAATAGGAGTTGCTGGAAAGGCAGCCACTCTCGCGGCGCCATCTTGAAGTCAAAATAACACAAGATGTCAGTCGTGTTACAAATGATGTAATCACAATATAAATTCTGTAGGGTGGGGCAATGGAATTATTTTGTGATATCCTCGCTTGATTTCAGTTTTGATATATTATTTTCAATTTCTGTAGTTTCGTTGAAGTAATCAGTAGTTTATGTTTTTGGAGGCGGTCTTGAACGCCTCTCGAATCGAACGAAAGAAGGCACGGAGACAGACAAAGACGTACCTGTTTTGTTGAGACTGTTTTAAAAAAATGAACACCAGAGCTACCCTTTTTTCGGAGCTGCAACACAAACTTATTTAATAAAGCAGCGACACAGTTCACTGAACCAACAGCAAGTCATAACATTGGAAGCATGTCTTCAGGAAGGAGCCATCTTGGAGTCGACATATTACCGTAATGACCATACAAAAGACGCACTGGATTTTAAGGCGCTCGGTGAGCTTTTAAGAAAATGGAAGACTTTTTGGTGCGCCCTATAGTGTGGAAAATACGGTGATTTTTTTTTTTCTCCCTTAAATATTTTTGGGTGGAAGCCAGCCCCCATTTTAATGCAAAACACGTTTAGGTGGTTTATTCCCATTTAATTTGGGGGCGTAAAAAAAAGTATAGTACTGTGTTTTTTTTTTTAATGGATGTAAGTTACATGCAAAGTTTCGCTACTTGCAGGCCTGTTCCACCTGAATAGGAGGGATATAATGTTAAGTTTAAAATGTGTTTGAAAAATAATGGAAGTCAATAAAATTTACTTGGTCAATCACTCTCAATACCTTGCAAACAGTCATTATGTTCAACAAAAGACATGGCATGAGACGCTATTATTTTTCCCCCCTTTAAAATGAATAATTTAACAGTGATAGGGGCGGCCCGGTAGTCCAGTGGTTAGCACGTTGGCTTCACAGTGCAGAGGTACCGGGTTCGATTCCAGCTCCGGCCTCTCTGTGTGGAGTTTGCATGTTCTCCCCGGGCCTCCGTGGGTTTTCTCCGGGTGCTCCGGTTTCCTCCCACATTCCAAAAACATGCATGGCAGGCTGATTGGATGCTCTAAATTGTCCCAAGGTGTGAATGTGAACGTGGATGGTTGTTCGTCTCTGTGAGCCCTGCGATTGGCTGGCAATTGATTCGGGGTGTCCCCCGCCTACTGCCCGAAGACGGCTGGGATAGGCTCCAGCACCCCCGCGACCCTGGTGAGGATTAAGCGGTTCAGAAAATGGATGGATTAACAATCATACAGTACAAGTGACTCACAGAGACACTGACAACATATAGTAATGATGTTAATATTTTTATTTATCCAAATAAATTCCAAAAAACAAACACAGGAAAAAATAAATTAAGAGCCAAGAATGAATAAAAACGGCATGAGTTGCTGAAATGAATATTAAGGAATAAAAATAGTGCAGCAAAACAGCGTTTGTGGTTGTTCAAACTCATGAAACAAGGATTGGAATCAACAGACAATATGTAAGCCATTTTCGTTTCATCACAACCAAGTGAGCTGCGCTGTGTCTTCCGCTGATCTTATCGTCAGTCGTTTGTCAACTGTTACTTTCTGAAAATGTTATTTGACATTTGTAGGGCACTTGTCTACTTGATCGATACAAACACTAATGCCTTGGATTAATGTGAGCAGGTTGACGGCTATTCCGGTTGGGCGATCAAAGCATACTCTCGTAATTTGCCCGTTGAGTGCCAATTGCCAATTCTGCGGCAGACACAGCCAGCCAGATCTGCACATACAGCTCTTACAAGCGTTGGAACAGAAGTGACGAAAATTTTCCTTTTCACTGTTCTTTCCGACAGTAGTCAACTCTTAAGCAATTTCCTGTTTTACATTATTTAAGTTTTTATTGTCTTCATGAATTGATTGTAGCTTCAATACACTGTGCATCTTATGTAGAAGATGTCAGATTTTTTTTTTTTGTTTTTTTTGGCAATATGCTGCCTAATCTTTTCGGTCACAGGAAGAAAATGTTCTTCATAGAGTATTTGTCAATGACCTTTTGTTGGTTTAGATTTTTTACGTAATTAAGATTGCCCAAAGTCATTTTCCTGAGTGCCGATAGAGTCACAGTTTTCGTTGCCAGCATCGCCATTTGTAATGCTTTGTTTTGTTGAAGTTACAATGGGAGAATTATCCTCAGTCTTTTTTGTATCAATTCTTTCCAGTGCACTTCTGGTATCCAATTCTGATTCAGATGTACTCCCTTGATGTGTCCTTCCAAAAGTAGAAGCTGGTGTTTTGGCTTCCGACTCCTCTTGTATTTCCGGGAGTAAAGACAGCCTTTTGGAAGTTTTCTGATACAGGAAGCTGGCAGCAGAAATCCGATTCGATGACCTCAGTGTTACTTGTCCGTTGTCATTTCCGTGGTTGAGAAATGGCGAAGGACCAGCCCAGGCAGTCGTTGTTTTCTGCTCTTTCTGAAGTTTGCGTTTCACAATGATGACCAAGATTCCAACAACCATTGATACCAGAGCCACACCTATTAGTCCTGCCACTACATGGCTGTGAATTGAGACGGGATTCAAATTTTCTGTTGGAGGTTCTTGGATTTTATTTGGCTCAGTGATGATAGTGACTCTTGAAGGTTTGTATGACTCTGTGGACGGCGTAGTATCCCCACCTATATTTGTAGGTTTGTTTTCGAGAGACGTGGTTGAAGATGTGGCTGCAGTAGAAATGAGGTTTGAGTCTATAGATGAATGGGTCATTTTAATAGTCGAAGGGAGGACCGTTTGTTCCATGTTCTGGCTTTGGGTGGCTCTTGTGAGCATTGGAGATGCAGTGCTTTGAATTACTTTGGTGGCGTTTGTCATTCCTACCGGTGAATTTGTTTTCAGGGAAGTCATGAAGCCGGTTGTTGTTGCCTGAGCCGCCTTCATTTCTTCAGTGATGTTTAGAGGTTTCTGATTGTAAGTTACTGTTGGACGCTTGACATGAGTGTGATTTTCTTTGATCTCACCAGTTGTCACTCCAATTATACTGTGACCATGGCCAATTGTCGTTGCACCACTTGTTTGCAGTGGCAATGTGAAAACTAGGCTTACGAGGTAGAGGATCATAGTTTCCGTCTGTGTTGTTGCCAGTTGGTTTGTGTGTGCAGCTGTAATTATAGAAAGTTAAGTTTAAATGCTACATCAATGAATAAAAGATATTCCCATAGCCGTAGCTATTGCATTTTTTTTTTTTTTTTTTTGTTAAAGTGTGTCATATGATTGGTTGCTAATTTGATCGAGGAAATCCATGTTTCATTTTTGTTCATTCCTTTTTTGGAGCAAAACTGTAAGTTAAAAAAAAAATCATATTGGTTCCAAAAATCAAAATGGACCAAACAGATCACACCTTGTTTACTTGTTTCTGATATTGCAACTAGCTGTGATCAGCAAATTACTCATGCAATTAATACTTATCTAGAGAAAATTAAGACAACAGCTGCATTCAGGATTTAAGCGCACACTCAAACGAGAAATGAATCGGTTATGGCTGACCTCAGCCGTGACAAGGAGCTTATCAGGTCATAAGAATATAAAATATTTATGTCAACAATATTATTTGTGTTGGTTTTCATGACCACATGTACTGAGTTTTGAGATCTACATACTCTCAAAATTATTTTTTGTGTGTGATCAATTTTGCTTTGCATAAGACTAGATGTTTTTTATTTGTTAATTTCATTTCATAAAAGAAAATGCAAATGCCAAATTTGAAGGAAAAGAAGCAAAGAGAACAGTAAAAGTACTTTCTGAGCCTAACCCGTTCAGAAATACTTTTCTGCACTTTTACACTCATTGTTAATGTGAAGGGATTCAATTTCTACCATGATATGGATTTCAATGAATCCATATAAATAAGCCCTCAGTCTCTGTTCGAGGCAGTTGACATAAATATGGGAAACATTTTTACATATCATCTTATATTCATGTACAAAATGCATGTACATTAGTACAAAATTTTAAATATTTTTGGTAAAAAAAATCTAAATTATTCTACATAATTGCTTAATGCAATTATGAGAGCAAGCAATAGATCTTGCTTTCCCGAACCATTTTAAAAACCTAAAAAAACAAGCTTCTGTCACCTCTTTAGTGTCAGTGCATTATTAAAGTTTTGACAGTATGATTTTATTTTGTCATTTTGTATGTTACTGATAGTGAATAATGCACTGGAGTTTAAAGAAAATCATGAAATAACTCAAAATTGGAATCAGAAAAAAAAACTGTTCGGTCTTTACCTAAGTGATTCAGCCCTAGTTTGTATTATGTCTTAGTTGACGGTACTAAAATATCCTATTACACAACAGAATAAAATGACAAAACCCAAATCATTTTTATAAGATGTAATGTGTGAAAATGACTCATTGCATCTGTAAGCCAAAACATTTTGCACATTAAAGCAACAAATTAGGACCAGCTCGGTTATTATATTAAGCGACTTCTACTATCTAGTCGATCACACTGAATTGACACAACTCAAATGTAATCAGCAGAGCTACTCTTTTTGGCGGGAGATAGTGTCTGTCATCATTAAAATGGATCAAATCCTGAATGAAATGACTGGGTTGAGCAAAAGGCTAATAAATCATGCTTGTTTGTAGATGGTAGGACTTTTCATGATGATCAGAATGGTAAAAGCACAAATTTCGTCTTAAAGACGGTAAGAAAATATTGATGAAAGTGTAGAATTTCTTACCACGGATTGTCGGATTGGTCTGAAACCACACGCAGAATGTCTGGTAAATTGAAGCAAGAGCACCGGGTGTGGATTCTATTAACTGCTGTGTTTACAGTTTGAAAGACTGACCGACTCCTGTTTCACTTTCAGGAAGTCTTGTGAAACTGGTGGCAAGCCAGTGCATTCTAAATCGCCTGTGTTCACTGAAGTATCGTCACGCTAATAAACTTAGCTGCCGAATTCAATAGGTTGCCAAAGTCAGATTTTTGCAGGAAATGACTCCACAGCACAATGCGGATGTTGCAAAAATGCCGAGCTCAAAGACAAAAGACACATATGTTCATAACGTGATGGTATAATAGATCATGCACATGTGTGTTGATAGAGGTTTGGATAAAATAAATTTATGGGTTTATATAATAATGAACTTTCGGTAGTGGCAAGATGTAGTACCCTTGTAAGTTGCTATAACCTTGGAAGCTAGAAGACAAAAGCGGCAAAGATTCAGGGGAGATAAACTGAAAGATCATTGTGCTCTTTATTAATTATGGTAGAGAAATTACTGAAGTATTTTGGTCTTTATTTTTAATAAATAATATGGACAGTCTGAATGGAAGTAAATCAAGTATACACCGGGCTTCATTTTTCTCTTTGAAGAAACACACTTTTTGTTAGCTTGAGTTAAAACAGCAGTCCCAAACCTGATTTACACCATGTAGTTTAACTTTGAGACATATTTTGAGGTACGGGCAAAGAAACAAATACAAATAAATGAGTAATTGTACAACTTATCATTAGGTGGTGATGTTCGTAATTTCTAAGTGTCCTGCGCTTGGTTTCTTCAACATGTGGCCCATCAGAATTTGTGAGCCCATGGTGCAGTGTCTGTTTAGAGACTCGGCACCCAGCTGAAGGTGAGCTTATATCAGAAGAAAATTAAATGGACATGACCACTATTCGCAAATTGGATCGCAATCAGAGCTTGGAATACAGGGACATTTGGTTGTACTGAAGTTTTCTTATCATTTGCTCTCCATTTGTCAACCAATATGGAGAAAAATGTCCACAAAAATTTAAATAGAACTTCAAATTCATATTTAAACATTACTATTCAGAATAAATGGCCCACAGATTGTTTTATTTCCAAGTGCATGACATGCATGTCGCCACATCATTTGGATGCAGAGGTGCATAGATGCGCTAATGTTTTTAATACATGAATTGAGGTAAGTCGACTCTTGTTTGTAAAAGAAGTTCCACCTTGAATACAAACATTTTTTTCCAAAAGGGGTTCTCAGTGAATATTTTCAGTTTTGTACTACAAAAATTCCAATTACTTCACAGGTAGTCGAGGAGTCACTGTATTCTGGAATTCTGGCTGACTCCAACTGAAATTTGCGCATACTTTCCACTAAACAACTGTTGTCTGCTAGATAGGACATATTTTCTGTTTACATTCACACTATACACTATTTTACGCGTTATTGGTCTCACAAAGTTCACGAGTCATCTGGAACTCGAGTGATTTTAGAAAATGATCTGAAACGACAATTGCAAGTTTCACATAAAGAAAAAAAATTACCACAGTATGGGTTATGAAGTGAATTAACCTTTTTAACGAGATTTGCTAAATGTTTGGTCCATAAAGTCATCACGTAAAATACTGGCCTCAGTCATAGTTTGGGCAGAATAACCTTTTTGCCTTTTTTGTCAATTGTTTGTGTTGTCAGAAAGAAAACCGAAAAAACTAAATGCCTTTGGCCATTATTGTAGGAAGATGAATAAGACTT
This sequence comes from Hippocampus zosterae, assembly GCF_025434085.1. Classification (NCBI taxonomy): domain Eukaryota; kingdom Metazoa; phylum Chordata; class Actinopteri; order Syngnathiformes; family Syngnathidae; genus Hippocampus; species Hippocampus zosterae. The sequence goes on from NC_067460.1 coordinate 4,093,310, forward strand.
ATTGGCATACGTTTCTGTTATTATGTGATGTAATTTCAGCCGCCCCCCCAAAAAAAAGTTCACATCAAAGGTCGGCACGGAGTCTTCTGCCTAACCATTCACATACAGTACACACCTGATCCAAACAACCTACCTAGAGGTCCATATCTTGTGACCCCATAGTGCATCGTAGTTTTTCTCTTCGATTTTAATAGTCCTAGTTATAGGACACACAACACACCTTGTTAAATATCCTTTGAGCTGAACAGCCACGAGGCTTCTGCGTTTAAAGACTGCTCTTTACCAAAGTCACTTGAGATTTCCAGACAAGTCTTTTGAGTCTGAGCTCAGCATCTGACCATCACTCGCCTCAGGATTGAAAGCTGATCCTTTCTGTTTAGTTTCTACCATTGCCCCCTCCTCTTCCCTTTGCAATTCAACTTCGTTCTCTTCCTGAATTGTGTTGTCTGCTGTCACCTCCTCCAGCATGACACTGGTGTCACACGGCCCATCCAGGCCTTCAATCGCAGGTGGGTGAGTGTCCCAGTAGTCTGTACTACTCACCAAGTACATATTGGAGTGGGAGGCCTGTGGAGAGTAAACCTGGCGCCGAATGTGGTAGAGTTGACAGGCTAATACCACAGTGGCAATCACTAGGCAAAGAATCAGACCCCCTGCCGAGCTTATTGCAATCACACCCATCTCAGTGTCAACCAAACAGTCTGCTCGCGTGCCATTGTTGTCCTTGTCAGGAAAGTTTGCGTGGTCTTTGGTGGTTTGGTTCAGCTCCAAAGTTGGAACGGAGAGGTCTGCGTTGATGTGACGGAGTAACAGTGTGACCAACAGCCAGAGAGCTTTAGTTCCTTCCATTCTGTTCTGTGATTTAGAGAAAAAATATTTCAATTCATCTCACGTTGATTAAACATTTCTGAACATTGCCGAAACTGATGTTGCACAATTTTGTGTCAATACTTACTTCTTTAGAGAAAGGGAGAAGGAGAAAAGAGATCTTGGTGGAGTTGCACAATTCCGGCTGTCTTCTCAAAATACAATGAAGCAACTTCCTGGCTCTTTAGATATGTTATTTCGAACACCTTGCTTTTGTTACTCAAATCTGCCAACAAAAGACATATGTTTTGGTATTTCAACAATATTCACTATTTGTCACACACATCAAATGCACATTGATGAACATTATCTACCACAGAAAATCTTAAATATGTCACTGTTTGTTTTCGTATCATTCCTTTTAGATTCAAAACTGGACAGATCAATGGAGACCTGCTCATCTACCATGTACTCCTCACCCTGAAACCTTATTACGCCAAACCATATGAGATTGTGGTGGACTTGACTCATGTGGGCCCAAGCAACCGCTTCAAGACAGATTTTTTGTCCAAGTGGTTTGTGGTTTTTCCCGGTTTTGCATATGAAAACGTTGCCGCTGTCTATGTCTACAACTGCAATACTTGGGTGCGAGAGTACACTAAATACCATGAGCGGCTACTGACTGGTTTAAAGGGGAGTAAGAGGCTCCAGTTCATTGACTCTCCAGCTAAGCTCGCCGAGCATATTGAACCTGACCAACAGAAGCTACCTGCTGCCACGCTAACTCTGGAGGAAGATCTCAAAGTATTCCATAATGCTCTCAAACTGGCTCACAAAGATACCAAGGTCTCAATAAAGGTGAGGATTGACTCATTTTTACTGGATGCACGTCTGAATCTGCTGTTAACTGCATTACCCTACCCAAGCAAACTCGATTAGGTCAAACAATGTATTTTCTTCCGCCTTCAGGTCGGCTCAACAGCGGTACAGGTGACCTCGGCCGAAAGGACCCGTGTTCTTGGACAGCCTGTCTTCCTCAACGATGTCTACTATGCCTCAGAAATTGAGGAGATATGTCTCGTAGATGAGAGCCAGTTCACACTCACCATGGCCAATCAGGGCACACCGCTTACTTTCATGCATCAAGAATGTGACGCAATTGTCCAGTCTGTTATCCACATTCGAACGCGATGGGAGCTATCGCAGCCTGACTCGATCCCTCAGCACACCAAGATCCGACCCAAAGACGTTCCCGGCACGCTGTTAAATATTGCTCTGCTCAACCTGGGCAGCTCTGACCCCAGTCTCAGGTCAGTACAGTACAGACAAATACTAATTATTTTCAGCAGTTTAAAAAAAATACATCAGCATGCCAATCTTTACAGACTGAAACCAGAAATAAAGTTAAGTTAGAAAGAACAGGCTTTTTGTTGTTATAGAGTGTATGCAGTTTTTATTGATTGAGCTATTATAAACATTTTATACTATAGATAGGACATCATAGGAAAAAAAAATCACAATTTGCTGAGTAACAAATTACTATTATTAGGCAGTAGCTAAGTTAGTCATTCAATTACTTTTTGGAAAAAGTAATTTGTAAATGTAACTACTGGTACTTACTTTTTAAGTAACATTCCCAACACTGTTTGCCCTTTCACTCACTCACAGCTGCGGGGATGTGCTCGCTGCATCAGCCAAGTGTAGATACACTATTCCCTGACTCTGATCTTATTTTATTTTTTTATTTTCACCGTTTAAAAATGACTATGGTATTCCTTTACAATAACTTCAGAAAAAGTCGATGTGCAAAGAGGTGTCAACGCTTGGACAGATTCTGTAAGGAATATTCTTGGGGGGGTCTGACGAATTGATTATTTGATGGAAAAGTTGTTCGGATAATCAGTTCTCAAATTATTCGATAGTAACCGCTTTAATGTTTGCAGCTTGAGGTTTCCTCCAATGCAGTGTATAAGCACTAGTCACTAATATTGTAGCAATAAACAGACATTCAGTGTTGTTGTTGGTGTTTTTTAACACAAAGTTTACTTTGTACCAAACAGGCTTATCTGCATAGTGTGTATATTTATACAGGGCTGAAACTATTAAAGTGATATATTAATTCATTGTGGCTTCTCTGTGTACCCTGTTTTTTTTTTAACATCGTTAAGCGAATATCTGTTTTTTGTAATCGGTGTAAAATATTAACACCAATCCTGTGTCCATTCTTGCTCAGATCTGCGGCTTACAATCTGTTGTGTGCTTTGACTTGCACCTTCAACCTGAAGATAGAAGGCCAGTTGTTGGAAACATCAGGCCTCTGCATTCCAGCCAACAACACTCTTTTCATCGTCTCTATCAGTAAGACACTAGCTGCCAATGAACCCCATCTGACACTGGAGTTTCTGGAGGAGTGCATCTCTGGCTTCAGCAAATCTAGTAAGTACCCTTCAGAGCCGTTGTACACGGAGTAACGCAAATGTATCCAACTGAATGACATATATGTTGTAGGTATGCTATATAAAGTAGAAGGATGGACAGATGTTACCGATGTGGTTGTGGTTTGCAGTGGTGTTGAACAGTACTGTATCATATTCAGAACTGTTGCTCATGTTTTACTCCTAAAGACAATAAAATTGAGGCAGACTTCTGCCAAGGCATCACGTTTTCCTCAGAATCTGCATTGGCTTTATTGGCAAAGTATGTAAAACCCACAACGAATTTGTCTCTGGTAGTATGAGCTAGACTAGTGTTGCTGTAACAAGCAACAATGATAATCAAAGACATGACATACAGTATGAGTCTAGAAAGATTTTTCGTGATATCGGTGGTGGTAATGTCCGTCATGTCACAAAAGTAACGTGGGTGGCCATCGTCGGTACGGTGAGTCAGTGAGCTTCTCTCAGTGTTTCAGGCCAGCCCGGTCCGTTCCGAGTCATCGGCAATAGCCAAATGGCATCCAGAACGGACTTGACGGTAGAACGTCACACCCAGGTGCCGTACACCTGACAGGCAGCCATAATTTTAGATAAGTGTAGTTTATCTCAGCCCCACGGACCTCAATGAAATGTCACATAATGTTTTTGTTTCACCAATCACCACGCTGTGCTTGTGTGTGTGTCTGCTGTTTTCGGGGGTGCGTGCCGGCACAAACACGCAATATGCGTGTCGCCGTCAAGGGATGGACTGGACCCAGTTGGGTCGGCCTGAATTTCTGACGGAAATACCTATCCACCTTCCATCAGTACGAAGGAATGCCCACTTCTAATATTTTAAAAAAATGTGGATCACTAACAAGCTCTTCACCAACATTCGATGTTTTATTCAGCCTTTTCCCAATTTGGCTGCTCTCACATTGCTTGGAAATGTTTTGAGTATTTTTTTTTTCAATTGCACTGGATACATTGTACTAGTATCTTGAAATTGTATCCCCTCAACATTACCGTTGACCAAAAAGTGAATAATGTCATAAAATGTTTGTTCTGCAGGTATCGAGCTGAAGCACCTTTGTTTGGAGTACATGACACCCTGGCTGCTAAACCTTGTTCGCTTTTGTAAGCACAATGATGATGCCAAGCGGCAGCGTGTCACTGCCATTTTAGACAAGCTCATCACGATGACCATCAATGAAAAGCAAATGTATCCATCCATTCAAGCTAAGATCTGGGGCAGCTTGGGCCAGGTGAGTGAACCACAGCAATTACTCATGGAAGTGTATACTGTATTTCATTTTGCGGTACTGAAAATAGACAGGTGGATGAATGAGTGTAGAATTCATTTAGGATTTTTTGCCATTTGTCCTTAAATGCTATCATCATGTATTTAGATTACAGATTTGTTGGACGTGGTGTTGGACAGCTTTATCAAAACTAGTGCGACAGGAGGCCTGGGCTCTATCAAGGCTGAGGTCATGGCTGATACTGCTGTGGCTTTGGCATCAGGAAATGTTAAATTGGTCTCCAGTAAGGTGAGGCTATGTACTTTTGTGTTATGTCGTGGGATGATGTTACTTGTTTTTTACCCGTATATTCAGAAAAACTAGCTGTTTTGGCAAAGTGTACCCCATCACTTTGCCAAAATATTGCTGTCGAATGTAAACTGACCACCCATAAATTGTCACTCATAGCCAACTTCACTACTTCTTAGTTACTTCTTCAGTGAACTGAAGACGCCCCTTGGATAACAAATGAAACATTTTCAATCACCCAAAACAAATTTAGTTGCCTTGATTCACTTTTGGTGGATCCTGACAAGGGATAAGGGATGAGTGAGAACCTGGAATGAAGTACTCTGAACTCATTTTACTTCATAATGACACCCAAAATGAATCATCAAAGTAGCTGTAATGGAATGTTATTTGATGTCATAATTTAAGTCGTCAGCTTGGCAACTTAGTATCAGAGTATTTATTCAAAGACACATGGAAATAATCGATACAATTTATTAAAAATTGTTTCTATAAAGGTTAATGTACTTACCACTTGAAGAAATAAATCCATCGTTCATGACTTCTGTTCTGTATCCCTGTTAGACTTGCTACTCATAAACAACAGACACACACAATAGTAAGCCCAGGCCCTGGCTCCTATTATGTAGACAGCAGTATCTACTGAAAGTGGTCCATTGTTTCAACCATTTCATCAGAACAGCCAGTGTTGCACTTGAAGTCCAAATCATACTGTAAAAAAAAAGTCATTTCCTTTTGCATATCATAGAATTGATAAGATTTTCACTTAAACTTTATCTCTGGGTTGCTCTTTTATTTATAGAACAATTAAATAGCTAAAAAGGTCGATCTGTACCGGTTTCTTTGAAGTCTAAATTGACCGTGCAGTTGCGTTAAGTACAGAGGAATCAAGTAGGACACAGTAAACAGTGGTTAGGTTTGCTTTAGGTCTGACAGAGGAGTTTAAGGGAGGTTGGGCTGAATCAGGGGTCAACTCTAAGCCCCTTCCTCTTTGCAATGGTGATGGATAGGCTGACCAATGAGGTTAAAACGGAATCCCCAGGGACCATATTTGCAGATGACGTGATCTGCAGTAAGAACACTTTGAAAGGTGATGCATGCACTGCAAAGGAGAAGAGGAATGATGATCAATTCTGTCACATTCCTTTTCCATCGTGGCATTCTCAGAAACCTGGTTAAACGATCATATAACATCTCCATTCCCTGCTTCATCATAGTGCCATACGTTTCTCTAGAAAACACAAAAGGAGAGGAGAATTCTCCTTATTTGTCTGATGCTGTGAATTCTATTTCACATACAGAGGGGAGCTGAGTGTCAATCTTGAAAACACATATCGGTTGGTAGCCGATATATAAATAAAATAAATTCCTAAAGTGATTGCCGTGCTTGATGGCGTGAGTTTACAATGAAGTGAAGTTTACTATGAAATGGAATAATGAACATTGAACACTGTCTTCAAAGAAAAACATTGATTTTAATCTTTGCTGGGTCCTTGCATTTACAGAGGGTTCAGTGTGGTTCTATTAATTCCGCAAGAAACCAGAAATTAGTTTTGGCAAAGGGGTGGTTGAATGTCTGTCTCATTTGTTGTTCTTTGTGACAGGTCATTGGTCGAATGTGCAAGATCATCGACAAGACCTGCTTGTCACCAACGCCAACGCTGGAGCAGCACCTGATGTGGGATGACATTGCCATTCTGGCACGCTACATGCTAATGCTTTCTTTCAACAACTCTTTGGATGTTGCTGCCCACCTTCCATACCTGTTCCATGTTGTGACCCTGCTGGTAGCCACTGGGCCCCTGTCCCTCAGGGCTTCTACCCATGGTTTAGTTATCAACATCATTCATTCCCTTTGCACTTGCTCGCAGCTTAACTTTAGTGGTGAGGACTTCGACTGATCATATTGCCATAGAGAACATTAATCGTGATACCTACTTTTATAATTTGAGAAGACATTCTAAGTGGATCCTTTTTCATTTTTATTAGAAGAGACAAAACAAGTGCTGCGTTTGAGCCTGACAGAGTTCTCCTTGCCCAAATTTTACCTGCTCTTTGGAATCAGCAAAGTCAAGTCAGCAGCTGTCATCGCCTTCCGCTCCAGCTACAGAGACCGCTCCTTCTCCCCGGGGTCATACGAAAGGGAGACTTTTGCCCTTTCGTCCCTGGAGACTGTAACAGAGGCCTTACTAGAAATCATGGAGGTCAGTCATTTTTCCACCACCTCGCTGATTGTTAAGAAATCTTGTTAGTTACAACATTGCTTTCTAATGGGTTTTACAAATTTTCCATAGGCTTGTATGAGGGACATCCCGTCTTGTAAGTGGTTGGACCAGTGGACAGAGCTTGCACAAAAGTATGACAGATATTTTTCATTATTATTATTGGATAATAACCATGATTGTTCTTGTTATTCTTAATCCTGATTTTGGTTGTGACCAGGTTTGCATTCCAGTACAACCCATCTCTCCAGCCCAGAGCCCTCGTAGTGTTTGGTTGTATCAGTAAGCGGGTCAGCCACGGTCAGATCAAGCAGATAATCCGAATCCTCAGCAAGGCCAGCCCTCTCCTCAGCATAGACCGGGTCAGAAGGAGCATTGACTCGTCACTGGATTATTTGGCTTTGAATGCTATGACATTTCAAAGACCGTTTATTCATTCCATATTTTTCACATTCTTAGGGTCTTGAGAGCTGTCTAAAAGGTCCTGATAATTACAACAGCCAAGTATTGATAGAGGCCACTGTCATTGCGCTGACCAAGCTGCAGCCTCTTCTCAGCAAGGTAAGATCAGAGGACTTATTGGATTCTTGACACTTTCCCTATGTAATCATATGTTGCTGTATAAGAGTGGTTTGCAAACATGTTTTGCATGGGACCGCTTGTTTATTTTTATATAATATACTGTGTATATGTGTATATATATATATATATATATATATATAGATCATGGCGAGAATGAAAGCTGGGCAACCTAGAAACCGATTACAACGGCTATGTGAAGTACCATCTGAAAGTCTCATAGAAAGTGTGAATGCAGCACTGAGGGGGATCCCTACCGTAACGATCACAGAAACCAATGAGCTGATATACGCTTCAGCATCAGTGATCCTGGAGACTCTGGGCTATAAGGGCAACCATGGAAGCAATGAGATACGTTACCCACCATGGAAAAGACGGTTGGAGGCTAAGATCAAGGCGGCCCGGAAAGATGTGAGTCAATTGACGGAGGCCCAGAGAGGTGTGATGAAAAGGCCGATACCCGAGAGGTACATCCAGATGACCATACCTGAAGCACTCGAAACTGCCAAACAAAGGCTCCAAGCCTTGTCCAGTCGCCTAAAGCGGTACACGAAAGAGAATGAGGCCAGACGAATAAACAGGCTGTTCGCAACACAACCTGCGAAAGTGTACGCTCAGTGGCAGGGTCCTAACAACAGAGCTGACCCACCAAGACTGGAAACTGAAAGGTACTGGAAAGGCATATGGGAGAAGGAGGTTGCACATAACAGCAGTGCACAATGGCTGGTGACCCTGAGAGAGGAGCACAGCAACCTTCCTGAAAAGAACCCAGTTACCATAACAGTGGCAGACATACAGGAAAGAGTCTCAGATATGAAGAACTGGACAGCACCAGGCCCGGACATGGTCCACACCTACTGGCTAAAGAAACTCACAGCACTCCATGAGCGCCTAGCAGTACAAATGAACCAGCTGCTGAGGGATGGGACTCACCCAGAATGGCTAACCGAAGGGCGAACGATCCTGATCATGAAGGATCCCTCGAAGGGTGCAGCCCCATCCAACTATCGGCCAATAACCTGTCTCTCCACAACATGGAAGCTCATGTCAGGCATCATTGCGGCTAAGATAAGTGGACACATGGATCAATACATGAGCGAAGCACAGAAGGGCATTGGTAGAGATACTAGAGGAGCCAAACATCAACTCCTGGTTGACAGAACAGTCGCACAAGACTGCAGGTCCCGACGTACCAACCTGTGCACAGCTTGGATTGATTACAAGAAAGCCTATGACTCGATGCCACATACATGGATCACTGAATGCTTGGAGTTGTATAAGGTGAACAGGACCCTAAGAGCCTTCGTTGCGAACTCGATGAGGATGTGGAAAACCACACTTGAAGCCAATGGCAAGCCACTTACCCAAGTGTCCATCAAATGTGGCATATACCAAGGTGATGCACTCTCCCCACTGCTGTTCTGCATAGGACTGAACCCCCTAAGCCAAGTAATCACCAAGACAGGCTATGGATACCGCCTCAGAAATGGAGCTACAATCAGTCACCTCCTCTACATGGATGACATAAAGCTGTATGCTAAGAGCGAAAGGGACATAGATTCCCTGATCCACACAACCAGGATCTACAGCAGCGACATCGGGATGTCATTCGGGCTTGAGAAATGTAGTCGGATGGTGACTCAGAGAGGAAAGGTAGTCCGCACTGAAGGGGTCTCACTCCCTGAAGGAACAATAGCAGACATTGAGGACAGCTACAAGTACCTTGGTATACCACAAGCCAATGGCAACCTCGAACTGGCAACAAGGAAAGCGGCTACGGCCAAATACCTCCAGCGAGTGAGGCAAGTCCTAAGAAGCCAGCTCAATGGCAAGAATAAGACCCGGGCAATAAACAGCTATGCCCTGCCAGTGATCAGATACCCTGCAGGAATAATAAGGTGGCCAAAGGAAGAGATTCAGACCACGGACATTAAGACCCGAAAACTCCTAACCATGCATGGAGGGTTCCATCCCAAATCCAGCACCCTGAGACTGTACGCAAGCCGAAAGGAAGGAGGCCGAGGACTAGTGAGTGTGAGAGCAACTGTCCAGGATGAAACATCCAAGCTCCATGAATACATCAAGGAGAAGGCTCCAACGAATGACGTACTCAGAGAATGTCTCAGACAATGGGGAACAGAAGATGAGGCGCTGGAGGAGGGACCATCATGGGAGGACAAGCCCCTACATGGGATGTACCACCGGACCATAACTGAAGTGGCTGATCTCAAGAAGTCCTATCAGTGGCTAGAGAGGGCTGGCCTGAAGGACAGCACAGAGGCACTCATCCTGGCTGCTCAGGAACAGGCCTTGAGCACCAGAGCCATCGAGGCCCAGATATACCACACCAGACAAGACCCAAGGTGTAGGTTGTGCAAAGAGGCACCTGAGACGATCCAACACATAACTGCAGGGTGTAAGATGCTGGCAGGGAAAGCCTACATGGAACGCCATAACCAGGTGGCTGGCATAGTCTACCGAAACATCTGTGCGGAGTATGGACTGGAAACCCCAAGGTCAAAATGGGAAACACCTCCGAAGGTGGTGGAGAATGACAGAGCGAAGATCCTGTGGGACTTCCAGATCCAGACTGACAAGATGGTAATGGCGAACCAACCAGATATCGTGATCATAGATAAAGGGCAGAGGAAAGCCGTTGTAGTGGATGTAGCGGTCCCAAGTGATGGAAACATCAGGAAGAAGGAACATGAGAAACTCGAGAAATACCAAGGGCTCAGAGAGGAGCTGGAGAGAGCCTGGAAGGTAAAGGTGACAGTCGTGCCTGTGGTGGTCGGAGCACTCGGGGCAGTGACCCCCAAACTAGATGAGTGGTTGCAACAGATCCCGGGAACAACATCGGACATCTCAGTCCAGAAATGTGCAGTGCTGGGAACAGCAAGGACACTGCGCAGAAGCCTCAAGCTTCCTGGCCTCTGGTAGAGGACCCGAGCTGAATGAGGGACGGACACCACCCGAGGGGTGAGATGAGGATTTTTTTTATATATATATGTACTAGCTGGTTCGCCGCCCTCCGGGCGGCTCATCAGCTAGTTCCTGCGGAAGGCTGGTAAGGTGGGCCTTCGGCCCACAAAAGTGTTGTTGCTTGGTTCAACTTTTTGTTCATCTTCATTGCTTATCGCGAAAATAAAGAGATGTTTAGCTCTACTAAATAACTAACAATTTTATTGCAATGCTTGTGGGTAGACAACATTTTTTCGCTAAGATGCCCGCGCGATCGTAGTGAGCCACTGCCTGAGCAGCGCAGTGGCGGCGCGCAGTGGCGGCGCGCAGTGGCGGCGCGCAGTGGCGGCGCGCAGCAGCGCGGTGAAGTAGGTACATTTTGAAAAGGGACAGACGGAAGGACTGACCGCGTGCGGGACGACGTATATATATAAAATCAGCATTTCAAACCCCCTCGACCCTAGCACAAAGTTCTTCTTTGCCAAAATAGTTATTTGCCTGTGATGAAAAGTTAACTCGATGTACCATATTTTTCGGACTTTAAATTACTCCACAGTATAAGTTGCACCAGTCAAAAAAAATAATCATAACGAAGGAAACAACCATATCTAAGTGGCTCCACGGTCTCTATCCTATGTTTGGGAGGAAATGTGTTTTCAAAACCCAAGCTCAGACTTGTCCCCATCATTCCTGTTGCCTCATCGTGGGTACTTTTGGAAATATGCTCCGAGGGCATACTGCTTCACTCGTTGAACCTTCAAAAATTCACAGCATTTTTGAAATGTGCTCTTGGGTTATGAATTGACGACTTGCAACATCCCAGGTGAGATAGCAGGATCTTCATGAATTGTTGCCGGGTCTGCTTGGCAGCATAGGCACAAAGTAAATATAAACAAAAGCGGGGCAGCCGAGATGGGCCATAGCTAGGCTAAGATAAATGCCTACACTCAAACTCTCTACAATGCTCTCTACGTCCAACGCCAGATCAATAACACACAAAACGTCTGATTTGGATAAACAAGTAGCAGGAAATCGCTATGGCCAGCCTTGTTTCATTTTATTAATCACAACTCCCATTACTCATACTTCAGTGCAACGACAAACAAAGGCAGTGGCACAAAGTCAAGTTTCATCACCAGATTTATCCATCCTTCAGTTATCTGAACCACTTTGTCCTCACGAGGGTCACGGGTATGGTAGAGCCTATCCGAGCTGGCTTCTGGCAGTAGGCGGAGCACCCTCTGAACTGGTCCACTTTTTGCCAAAAAGGTCAAAATTTGTCGGCCCGCAGCTCCAAACCCCTGCTCCGATGGACCTAAAATTTGAGATTTAGTGTTGTGCCATCACTATCAACAAGTACACCAAGCTTCATTAAAACTAATTCCACTTGATTGAGCCAACTGGCTGATTTGGCATGAACCCATAAAAACAGTTAAGGTGGTTCCTTGTGCGTCCACAAGGTGCCACCGATGATCTATTACTGCATTGTTCTGTAAACTTTAGCGGTAACAACTTTAGTAAATTTAACCGGAAGCTTCCGTGTAAAATGTTAAAATTAACATCTTTTTTTTGTTTAATTTTAATGCTACAACGACCAAGTAAACTGCATGTCAAGCATCGGATTCAGATTTATTCGTCATGCACGTTCAATAAAATCGATAAATTATCTCACGCTCATCGCACGCACTCTTTCGTTAATTTATTCTGGCACATGAGTCAGCAGGATTTGAAAGGCGCACAGTTCAGCTGCAAGCATGAAGTATTTTGCAAAGTGAACACATTTGTTGGAGTCTATCGTGCCTCATGTAACGCTGCGAAAATGATGGCCATTGTTCATCATTCAGTTTTGATTTTCATAATACTACAGTGAAACTCCTCTACACTGAAATCATGTTTGTACCAAGAAATTTTTCACAACTGGGGGGTTTTCACTGTAGCGAATTTGATCTCAGATGTAAACGCGCGCACACACACACACACACACACAAACAGACGTATGTGTAAACGCACACACAAACATAAGTGTACTCTATTTTTATTCCAATAGTGCAGAAGTATGAGCACACCCTTGCCGACCCAAACCAATCCCGCACAAAGAGAAAAAAAATGATGTAACTCTAGCTATCTATCTATTTTATTCATTCATTGGGACAGTGCACATTAATCAACACAAGAATAAACAGTGTGAATGCGCCGGACTTAGTAAATGCTAGTTCACTGAATGTGACTTGAGTCACTCTTGGCATTTAATGAGTTAAATAGTTCATGTGCAGTGGTTCTCTTCGTCACTTATGTGATTTACCTCAGAGTTACTGTCTTGGGTTGGTAATATGACCGTTTCAACCATTTGTAGCTTTTGCAGATTTGCAAGAAATTGGTACAATATACTGTATGCTATTTAATGCCAGCAACTTAAACTTCATCCTCCTCTCTCTGTTTTGTTTCTGTCTGACCAAAGGAGTCTCCTATGCATAAAGCTCTGTTTTGGGTGGCAGTAGCAGTCCTTCAATTGGATGAAGTAAACCTGTACTCTGCTGGAACTGCTTTGCTGGAGCAGAACCTACACACTCTTGACACAATGCGTGTCTTCAATGACAAGGTAAAAAAAACTAATGACTACAAAAAGCACTACATTTATCCACTTTTGTATGCTATTTGGGGTATAACACTCCCCTTTTTTCACATATTGTGTGATGATTTTGTGATGGTGATTCTTGATAGGAAACCCCAATAAATTGCTTGATAACACTGGTCTCTTCTCATTTTTATGACAAATTCATCAAGCAACGTATAATTTTTTTGTCTCCTTAAGAGTCCAGAAGAGGTGTTCATGGAGATCAGGCGCCCAGTGGAATGGCACTGTAAGCAGATGGATCACTTTGTTGGCCTCAACTTCAGTGCCAACTTCAACTTTGCACTTGTGGGCCACCTACTCAAAGGTAAAGACTCCCACTGACTGAATATCATTAGGAGAGAATCGCCTCACATTTAGGCTTAGATTTACACATTAAATGATGTCTTCACACCCGCACAGTTCAGTCCACAGTTCATTTCCCATGCCAGTCTGGGCTTGTACAGATGTGAATACACTGAAATGAATCCTGCAATGGACCAAACAACTAGACAGAGACCCACTTTTTTTGGGTGGTCTTGGTGCGCTTCCACATCAAATAGAGGAAATGATCCCTCATTTTCAAATTTGTGTTTTGCCTATGTAGACATTTGTATGTCACAGAACACACTTTGAATTGATTAATCAGTCGAACACTTAACAGTAAAAGTTAACATTTTGGATGTACTTGCTTGTGCCGTCTGTGGTTTTGGTTTGTAGGTTACAGACATCCATCAGCCACCACAGTAGCAAGAACTGTGAGAATCCTGCACACGCTGCTGGCGCTCATCAGCAAGCACCTAAAATGTGACAAGTTTGAAGTCAACACTCAGAGTGTGGCTTATTTGGCTGGTACGTAAGAAAATTCGGTCCAGTTTAACTTTTCCTTCCCTTTATTGCCAAAAATCTTAACGTGATTATTCTTTGTAGCACTTCTTACAGTTTCTGAGGAGGTCCGAAGTCGCTGCAGTCTCAAACACAGGAAGTCACTACTGATTTCAGACCTCTCAATGGACCCAGTACCAATGGACACCTACTCCAGTCTCATCAGTGATCCCAGCTGCAGGTGAGCCGATGGACAGAGAGCGTAAATTGACGCTTTGACTGTCAAAAATGAAGTCTGGATTACATTAAAAATGGATGTAAATCTTGGTCACAATGATGCCAACTATCGTCAGTGTTGAATCACTTTAGTCCTAATTTTTAATTGAGTATCTGAAAACATTGTTATTGCCATCATTGAAATGTAGGGGTGGCCCGTTGATGACATGATTTGTTTATTTAGACCAGATATTTCCTTTATTTTACACAGTTTCTAATTTTTTACAGACATTTGTCATCAGCTTTCGTGTCAACTAGCTGTGATTAGTGTTGCCCTTTTTTTTCCTTTTCCTCACAGAACGCTGCGAGAAACTCAACCATGGACCTCCCCTCAGGTTTCAGAGCGCTACCTTTCCGCTCATCATTACCCCACAGTGGGGCAGATCAGCCCACGTACACGCAAGTCAATGAGTCTGGACATGGGTCAGCCTTCACAAGCGACTACAAAGAAGCTTCTGGGTACGATTTAATCCGGAGCACACTCTGATCTTTCATCCAGGTTTATTCCCCCTATACTGTAAATAAATGTTCTTGTGGTTGCATGTTTTGTAGGTACCAGGAAAAGCTTTGATCATCTCATATCCGACTCCAAAGCACCAAAGAGATCTGAGATGGAATCCGGAATGACAACACCGCCTAAAATGAGGCGGGTTGCCGAAAACGATTATGAGATGGGTACGTCAGACACGGGAGCATTTTCTTAATTCTGTTGTACATAATGATTTGCTGACATTTCATGTCATTCATAAATCCAGAAACACAAAGAATTGGAAACTCCCACCTTCGCAAAGTGTCTGTCTCAGAGTCCAATGTTCTGCTGGATGAGGAGGTGCTAACTGATCCTAAGATCCAGGCTCTCCTTCTCACTGTGCTGGTGAGGATGCACAATGTGTTCTACTAGTCATGCAGTCCCTCATACCTTTGCTAATGGTTCCATGCGCTAATTTTTTTTAATTATTTTTATTTTATTTTTTTACACCAGGCCACCCAGGTCAAATACACCACAGATGACTTTGATCAGCGAATTCTTTATGAGTATTTGGCTGAAGCTAGCGTTGTCTTCCCAAAGGTTTTTCCAGTTGTGTAAGTAGCCAACCTACATGCTTATAGGTCCATCTTCATCAGCGCCTAGTTGAAAGTTTTCCTCCAGCATCATGTGACAGGCTAAGCAGATCTTGAACTATACAGGCAGCTGTGTGTAGACACCATTGTATGCTTATAGTGTTCAAGGGGAAGTCAAGTTTTTTTTTTTTTTTTAATTTTCGTCACATATTTAGTAAAAGGGAAAGTTAATGCTATATTTCGATCTCTAAACGTAACGACAGACCCTTTTCATGAAAGGATTTCCATCACCCTTGATCCCCGCTGGAGTGAACATCATCAGTTTGCTTCCAAACTTGAGCTAGGTCAAATAAACAGATGGCAAACATCAATTTGTCAGAGTTTAGATGTCACAGAAGAAAAGAAAACCATTCACTCTGCACCGTGAGGTTTGATTATGATCAACCATCTCGTGTAAGATGAAGTTCACACCGATTTGTATTTGATCTCCTTAGTCACAACTTGCTGGACTCCAAGATCAACACTGTGCTGTCCATGTGCCAGGACACAAACCTCCTGAACCCTGTACACGGCATCGTCCAGAGTGTGGTGTATCATGAGGAGTCGCCGCCACAGTATCAGCCCTCCTATTTGCAGAGTAAGATATCCCCGTGTTCAATTCTGCACAGTGTCTCAACGTGACATTATTCCAAATGTGGAAGTTGATTCACTGAGATGCAAACCAAGTTACATTCAAACCCCCCCAACTCTGTCTCTCACTTGCTTCCTCACGTTGCCCTTGCTCCTTTCATTTCACAGGTTTTGGGTTTAATGGACTTTGGAGATTTGCTGGTCCTTTCTCAAAGGTGAGAGAGATTCTTGCTATGTTGTATTTTAATTTGGCCATCTTCGGTATGCTTGCCAAAGCGTTACATGTTACTATGTAGGAGGCATTTAAAACGTTTAACTTGGACATACGAATGTGAATTTCTTCATTGTAAGACAAGTAAAGGGTTTCTTATCTGATAGAGTCCCTTCCGGTATTGGAACCGCAAGGTGAAATAAGATATAAGATAAGATATCCTTTATTCGTCCCACACTGGGGAAATTTACAGCCTCCAGCAGCAAGAATGTATGTAGAAAGAAGAAAGGAGGAGGAGGAAAGAAGGAAATGCTTTATTTTAGTTTTTTTGTATATAAACATATTTGGGTTTCAGATCAAAGGATGAATGAGACCGAAGTTAAGATTTCCAACATTTTCATTTTTTTCATCTGAACCCAAATGTCTTCAAAATATTATAAAAACAAAGGACTTTACCTTTTTCCTTCCACTGTTTTTGGGTACGACTGTACAGCGAATTGAAAACATCCATAATGACATTGGCAACATGAGTTGTTTGCTTGCTTGTTGGTTTGGGGTGTCCAGGACTTGATTGACTGTCGTCACACTGAATCCTTAGGGGCAATAAATTTCCTCCCCACACCCGTCTCCGCTCTACAGCAAACCCAAATTCCAGACTATGCCGAGCTGATCGTCAAGTTCCTGGAGGCATTGATTGACAGCTACCTGCCAGCAGCTGAGGAGGAGCGAGGGGAGGAGCAGCTACGGACGCCCACTTCCCCTTATCCCCCCACCAGCCAGAGCCAGCTCAGCATCACTGCCAACCTCAACCTGTCGAACTCCATGACCTCACTGGCCACCTCGCAACACTCACCAGGTCACACACGCACGCACACTAATGCTTGCTTCCAAATATCAATTTGGTGTAATGTAGTGAAGCAATATGTACAGAAAAAAGTTTGAGAAGGCTGGATTAAAACTAATGGATCTCGAGTGCCGTGAAACATTTTTCCCCATTTTGATAAGATAAGATAGGATATCCTTTATTCGTCCCACACTGGGGAAATTTACAGCCTCCAGCAGCAAGAATGTATGTAGAAAGAAGAAAGAGAAAAAAAAACAACAAACATCTTTCAATTAAATGCAATATGAACACAAAATGGATAAATCGCAGTACTATTTACAATTTTCCTTCACATCATTTAATTATTATTATTATTATGATTGTTATTTTTTATTCATCAGCCTGACAGCAGTCGGTAGGAACGAGCGTCGGTATCTCTCCTTCTTGCAGCGCGGGTGTAACAGTCTCTGGCTGAAGGAGCTACCAAGTGCTGTCAGAGCAGGCTGGAGGAGGTGGGAGGGACTGGCCATCATAGCTTTTAGCTTAGTTAGCATCCTTCTGTTGCCCACCTCCTCCAGAGTGTCAAGGGAGCAACCCAGGACAGAACTGGCCTTCCTGACCAGTCGCTCCAGTCTCTTTCTGTCCCGGGCTGAGATGCTGCCTGACCAGCAGACAATGCCATAATGGATGGCCGAGGCCACCACCGAGTTATAGAACGTCTTAAGGAGTGACCCCTGAACCCCAAAAGACCTCAGTTTCCTGAGTAGGAAGAGTCGGCTTTGTCCTTTCCTAATCAGGGTGTCCGTGTTTGTAGACCAGTCCAGTTTGTCGTTCAGAAGAACACCAAGGTACTTATAGGCGGTCACCCTCTCTATGTTCATACCCTGGATGTTCATCGGTGCTGGTGAGGACTTTTTCCTGCAGAAATCCACAACCAACTCCTTAGTTTTCCTAGGGTTGATCTGGAGGAGATTCTGCTGGCACCAGTCCACAAAGTCCTTTGTCAGTCCCCTGTACTCCCGATCGTCCCCTTCTGTAATGAGGCCAACAATCGCAGAGTCATCGGAGAACTTCTGAAGGTGGCAGTTTGGAGTGACGTGTCTGAAGTCCGAGGTGTAGAGGATGAACAGGAATGGAGCCAGAACAGTCCCCTGCGGCGCTCCAGTGCTGCAGAGAAGCCGGTCCGACTCACAGCTCTGCAATCTCACGTACTGCGGCCGATTTGTGAGGTAGTCTATGATCCATGCTGTGAGATGGTGGTCCACTCCGGCGTTCTGCAGTTTGCCTTCCAGCAAATTGGGCTGGATGGTGTTGAAGGCACTGGAGAAATCAAAGAACATGATTCTCACAATGCTCCCAGCCTTCTCCAAGTGTGACAGCACTGAGTGGAGGAGGTAGATAATGGCGTCTTCCACGCCGATGCCAGGCTCATAGGCAAACTGCAGCGGGTAAACTGCAGTAGTCTGGACTTTGACTTGTCCAGTCAGCAACTTCAGTTTTTCCCCATTATATGATGGCCCGATGAACAGCAGGATTATCTGGTTTACAGTAGAATTAATGTACCGTTAATTATAGTAAGGTGTCTATCTTCTGAAGAAGCAGAACAGCCCCAGGCTATCAAGGTCATCTTGATTGTTAAATATGCTTTGTTTTGTCTGCTTCATAGATTAAATGTCTTCCTCTCTATCCTCCTCAGTGCAAACATGCAAAAATTGGTTTGGTTATCAGAATAATTTCAATGACTACATTTACATGCCATCATTATTCGGATTTAGGTCAAAATTCCGATGCCCGTCCACTGCTCTGAGAGTGGGTGTGGTTGGAGAGGCCGATTGCGCTTTACTCCCTTTAATTTACTAGTGCCCACACCGGCACTCTGTTTTTGGCAAATTTCAGCAACGCTCTTGAGTTTCTGAATCGTCAGAGTGAACCAGTGTGCACCCGGAGTGTCTTTCCAAACGCGGCCATACACGCGCGTGGACGTATAGACCAGGGGTGGCCAACCAGTCAGAAACTAAGAGCCAATTTTTTGACTATGTTACTGCAAAGAGCCACACACACACACACACACACACACACACACACACGCATACACACACTTTTTTGCCCAAAGAACTACTTTTGGAGCGACCAACCTCCCACGATCGACCCGCGCACGTGCAAGCATATGAACGAACACACACACACACACACACACGACCATGCATGCCACGACGAGCCACAGCCGGAGCGCCCGAACATAAATGAAACCTAAATACACAAACACACAAATCTTTCCGCCCCCACCCCCATATTTCCTCCTCCCACCGCTCGCGGTCGACTTGGGACCAGTCTGCTGGCTCTTGGTCGATTGCGATCGACGTATTGGACACCCTTGCCTTAAAAACAGAGGTAATTCGTATACTAGCTTAGCACTTAGGACTTAGCGGCGTTGTCTGCGCATGAGCGGTGATTCAGTCATCTGATTGGTTGCCCTCTATGTCAATCAAGTACCGGAATTGATGATAGGCTGACATAGTACGTTCTGTGTATTAAGCACCGTTGTTTGAATGTCAGCGCCATCGCCGAGGCGTTTTCAACAATTGTTGGCTGACTTAGCAAGCGGTTGCCTGCGGATTCCCTTCTTTCTATGGCGAGTACAGCGCATTGTTAGTCCTTTCAGTTCTGGCCGGACGTGTAGTCCGTGGCCAGACGCAGACAAGTACTTCCTGTACTCCAAAGACCAAGATTCCTTGTGATTAGAACACGTAGAACACAATGTTCCTTTCAATGAAGGTGTTCTGATATGTGTTAATATGACCAAATATTCAGGTTTGAAAACCCGCCGGCCTCACTGTCAAACAAAGATGGTAAGGTAAATGTAATTAATCCTTTCCTGCATTTCTTTGTAGGTGTGGATAAGGAGAATGTTCAGTTGTCCCCCAGCTCAGCTCTGTCCAGCGGCGGTCGGACTCGCCACGGCTCGGCAAGCCAGGTCCAGAAGCAACGCAGCTCCGGCAGCTTCAAGAGAACCAGCATCAAAAAGATCGTTTGATGGGCCGTGCAATCCCCGCCGTCCCCTCCTTCCCTCCTCCTCTTCTTAAACTCCACCCATCTGCCAAGCCTGGCCTCATGCTGCATTTAACTTTTTACCACATTTTTACTGTTTGAAATCCTC
This sequence comes from Hippocampus zosterae, assembly GCF_025434085.1. Classification (NCBI taxonomy): domain Eukaryota; kingdom Metazoa; phylum Chordata; class Actinopteri; order Syngnathiformes; family Syngnathidae; genus Hippocampus; species Hippocampus zosterae. The sequence continues at coordinate 4,113,438 of NC_067460.1, forward strand.
CTCCTCTCCGTCATAGTTGCTTTGGCGGGACGGGCGAGGCAATATTAGCTTACCTCTTGTGCTGCTCGAGATGATTTTCGACGGTCAGGACAGGATCTGGTCAAAGAAAAGCTCAGCTTGTTGGCAGTCCCCAAAGGTCCTCTACAAAACGATGACGCTAATACGAGTACAGTTTGGACTGAAAAAAGGCTACACGGGACGCTTCTTGCCCTCCAAAAAAATGCATTCTTTTGGCCATCCTTTGATGAAATGGCAACATGGACCAAATGTATTCTGTAAAACCGGACCTTCCCGCCAGGCCTGCTCGGACGCTGAAGTCATGTACATGTTTTGCAGAGACTAAAACAACTTGTCCTGACGTTAAGGAAGATGTTGACGTTTTCTCCATGGTGTGCCTTTGTCAGGATTTTCAGTGTGTACAATTTGTAAATGTCAAACCTCGGTGGGGACAAAGAACAGGTACTAATTACCAAGGTGCAATGTTGCCATCACAACTGGCCTCCAGTGATCGTCAGCTATACAATCATCTATATACCCGATTGCCTGAAAGTATTTAATCCTGTACAGCTAGATAGTGCTACACAAATACTGTTCGCAAGGAAAACAACTTTGTAAATAGCTCTGAGCGAAGTGTTTATCTTGCCTAACTTTTTTTTTTTGTTTGTTTTGGGTTTTTCGGAGCCGTGATCCGTATTTTTTAGCAATGTACAATGTATGTAATTTGTCTACAGTACACAGTGACAACAAAAAATTGTTAGGCAATAATCATCAACTTCTTATTTGTATGATTTAGGGTTAGAGTTGGCCCTCTACACAAACACTCGGTATGCTTCAAACCAACTTGTCATCAAGCAAAAAAAAAAAAAAAAGACATTTCACTGGTAACCTTGCCTTCAGAATGTGCAAAATACTGTAGCTATTTCATTTAAACTGTGATGTTGCTCAGCTTCCTATAGCTGATGTCATGTTTTGGGGGTTACAGCAGAATAGTCGACTCAGTTTTGCGCAAATAGCTTCGATCTTTCTGGACATCCCTCGTGATACAAAGTTAAACACATGAATTTGGGGCAAATGGTTAAATGGTCTCTGCGTGTCACAACTGTGTGAAGCGCAATCTTTTCTTTTAAAATTGTTTCTGATTTTAGAAGTAAAGTAATAGCTGCATCAAACCCTGATTCAATATAATTGGAATGGTGTAAAAATTGAAATGAGGGGAAGTGTTTTTTTTTTTTTTTTAATTATTCTATGGACTAAATGCCTCCAATCTTAATCTCCAAAACGTGTGAACAAGTTCACTTGAGGTTTGATTTAGCAGACACTAGGACTTGATGTCAGAAAAATGAACAAGCAATTAAATGATCATCTCTTCTCTCATTCCCACCATAACATTGAACATACTGATTTCAGTTACTTTTCAATTTATTTGCAGTGCTCCCGAAAAGTTCTTAGAATTGTCGATAGCCTGCCTCTTAATCAAAAAAAAAAATGCCCAGAACAATTTTCACAACGGTTTTCTTTGAGCCACATGTAAGCAGATTGTTTTAAGTTTTAGCTTTTGTATGAATGAAAACGGTGAGGATGATGTGTCCGTAACCTCTTAACCAAGTGGTTGACTTGCACTAATTTAAAAACGGTCATCGGTTAGGAAAGAAAACCTAAAAATGTGGCATGTTTTATTTGATGTTATGCAAAATTGTCAGTAGTGTACTAGCCTGAGTTGAGTTTTTAATGCAGTATGTGTGACAGCTTGTAAATACTTTGTGTACACTTTGAGATGGTATATTTACTACACTGTATATACATGTGATATTGTATCATTTTGTTTTTGTAAAGCAGTTAGGTTCTGTATAATAATATACAAATTGAGCTATTCCAGTGTTGGTAATAAAAATGTTTTGCTCTCCATAGCTTGAGCTTTTGAATTTCACTTGTTCATAATTAGAAAGATTGGTGGACCATCCAGGAATTAGCGGTTTTACGTTGGGCCCAAATAGCCAACAGCGACTGAGCTTTAGGCATTGTTTGACATCTCCATCCACTGAGGTAAGCGTACACCAAATTTAAGAGGCACAAACTGATGTCAATACATGGTTATAAATATAAACCAGCCTTTATCGAAGATCAGGGGTCCCCAACCGCCGGGCTGCGGACCGGTGCCGGGCCGCACCGAAAGAATAAATTCACATTCCGGATCTCCTGTTACATCCGTCACTTGACGCAGATGAAGGCGCGTTTCTCAGTCATGTGATAGGTTAAAATGAAACCCAGGAGCTAGCGAAATTAATTTTAAAAAACATCTTTGAAAGTTTTTTTTTCAGGAAGGGGAAAAGGCCCAGCCAGGAGACGGAAGAGGAGCCTACGACCTTCAAGAAACAGTTGGCTACATTTGATAGACAGTATCAGGAGTCAAATAAGGCTTTATCTCAACGGGAGATTCACACACACCAAGCCTATTCTGCATAATAAGCGGCAATGGTGAGTCATATTTCATTCATTCATCTTCCGAGCCGCTTGATCCTCACTAGGGTCGCGGGGGGTGCTGGAGCCTATCCCAGCTGTCTTCGGGCAGTAGGCGGGGGACACCCTGAATCAGTTGCCAGCCAATCGTAGGGCACACAGAAACGAACAACCATTCGCACTCTCACACACACACCTAGGGACAATTTAGAGTCTTCAATCAGCCTGCCACGCATGTTTTTTGGAATGTGGGAGGAAACTGGAGCACCTGGAGAAAACCCACGTTCTCCCGGGGAGAACATGCAAACTCCACACAGGGAGGCCGGAGCTGGAATCGAACCCGGTACCTCTGCACTGTGAAGCCGACGTGCTAACCACTGGGCTACCGGGCCGCCCGAGTCAAATTTTTCATGCATTTTTTTATTTGCGGCGTACATTGTTTTGAAGGCTCGTTTAATTGTTACCATGGCGACCAGAGAATGTTGCGGCCAGATGGGACGTTCCTCATGTCATGATTCGTGTTCATTATTATGTTTCAAAAATACCACACTTTTCATGCAGTTCATCCATCCATCCATCTTCTACCGCTTATCTGGGGCCGGGTGTCAGAGGCAGTAGCTTTAGCAGGGAAGCCCAGACTTCCCTCTCCCTAACTACTTCTTCCAGCTGTCAATCAACTAACAGGATCGCTTATTGGCTGACGTAGTACGTTCTGTGTATTAAGCACCGTTGGTTGAATGGCAGCGCCATCGCCGAGGCGTTTTCCACAATTGTGTGAAAGTGCAAGAGCCGCATTGAACCAGCCAGAGTCGTATGCGCCTCACGAGCAGCGGGTTGACCACCCCTGTAAAAAGCAACATGGTCATTTTTATAAATAATTGGGGGGTGATGATACTTTTAATCACTCCTCTTGATACCATTAAAATACTGCATCGCAATTTGCAGCATACAGCACATTGGCACTTGCACTCATTAATTTTCAGACATACCCATAATTCCCTCTGTCATCTGACCCGTAGTAAAGCCCCGTTTAAGAAGGCACTCGGAAACGCTGGCCACTTGCATCTTTAGAGCGAAGAGGACAGCGTCAACGCTCAAGCACACTAGGAATGGTGAGTGCAAGTGCCAGTGTGCTGCATGCTGCAAATATCGATGCATCTTTAGAGCGAAGAGGACAGCGTCAACGCTCAAGCACACTAGGAATGGTGAGTGCAAGTGCCAGTGTGCTGCATGCTGCAAATATCGATGCTGTGTAGGGCTATCCGCTCTCAGTCACGCTATCGAAATTGTATAGTAAAAAAAAAAAAAAAGAATGGTGCTGTGTTTCGTTTCTGGAATAATTTGGTGTGGAAACGGTTGAATTCATGTTGAAAAGTGGTGTGTTCCAACGTCACTATTAAGTGATGAGTGTGTGTGGGGAGGGGGGGGGGGTCTATTAGTACGTGTTTGTATCATTGAAGTCCGTTTTTTTCCGTATTGACAAATATGCGACGCCTGGATGGCATCATTTTACTCATTGATTTCTGAAGGTAACGAGTTGCATCGCGGCTTGTAACAAATGCATCCGCCCAAGTCAATTCAATTCAATGTCGTGATTGTACCACTGAGTCCTGCACACTGAAATGATCATCCCCAAGGATGTTCAGATTATAAAGTTCATGTGTCCCATTGCGTTCTGTAATGGACGAGGGTAATCAAGTGAAATAAAGTTTTAAATAATCACAAATTGTTAGTTTTTGGTCAGAGACAGAAAAATGTGAAAAGGCAATTGAGGAATCAATGTATTAGAGTGGCTAAGCGATTGATCACATAAGCTTCACTTCTCTTGACGACGAGTTAGCGGCATTGTTAGTCCACGTGGGTCTTTTGGTTGGTCAAAGTGCCCCCACATTCCAACCAGCAGCTGCTAAGTTTTCAAGTACAAATTCAGTCTGTAGAAATCAGTTTTAGTGAGGGGGTGGGGGTGCAAAAGTGACTTGTCTGTACAGCAAAAAAAAAAAAAAAACATTTCTACAAGGTATGAATTGTTTACACACAAAAACAAGTTTCATTTTGCTTCAACTACCGATTTATTTTCCGCACCTACAAGTCAGAGTGTCTTTTCACACACATTCATTTGTGTAGCTAAAATTTTTATTTAATTTTTTTTACAAATGCAGATTAAATTCTGACACATTTTAAATACAGCCAAAATGTGACATTACCATGGTACAAGTTACTTTTGAACCAATTTTACATCCATACGCTTACAGCACCATTGAGTATTTAAGGTCAAATCAGTTGCTGTATGTGTAAGACGGAGCCTCGTGTCCTTGGCGAACTGTTAAAGAGCAACTTGAAAATGCATATACAGACATCAAAAAATGAATGCAATTGTTTTAATGGCTATACGTTTGTGTGTGGTATGTATGTGAAATGAATTTCATTTGCCTGCCCTTTTTAGGGTGCTTTTGACCCGTTGCGCAGCTCCTGCTGCCCACCTCCATTCACACACTTGCCAAGTCAAACACATACCTAACTTAACATACCTAAGGTAACTTGATTGCTTCCTAAATTCATTTTATCTTGACCAAATTCAGGCTGGCTTGCCAAACATTTTACCTCTTAAAAGCTACACAGACAGGCTTGCACATGCAAAAAATATATACAGTAAATATTCCCATCCCCGGAATTCTATGGAAAGGAATATCCTTCACCCGGAATAAAAACCTATGCATTAACATTTTTACTACGATATTACGTGTTACCCGAACCTTCGTAAGCGGAAATTCCACTACCCGTAACCCGGATGGAGGTGTAATGCCGCGGGAGCTTAAATACACGCAACGCCCAGCCGATGCGACGGAAAAGACACAACGCTGAAACAAGTTTTCACTCTGCGTTTTTCGATCATCAGATTCTAAACGTCGACATGTAAGTGAGTTTTTATTGCCGTGCGTTTTACTGTAATTGTGAATGATTTTAACTTTATTCACTTACGTCCTGGAGAACGCGGCACTAGCTTAAAAGCAGCACCCACTCGACATGACCGAAGAAATGTGTTCGCTTCGCCGTTTTCATTCAGCAGATTCGAAACGAAGATGTGTAAGCGACTTTTTATTGGCTTTACTGTAATTGCAAAAGATTTTAACTTTATTCACTTACGTCGTGTAGATCATCGCATCGAAACGTAGAACTGTAACGACTGGAGCGGAGTGAGTGAAATGCATCCGTTTGAGCAAGGCTGGACACAAAGAGCCAGCAGACACTTGGAGTCGGAAATTTACGAAACTTTAAAAAACAAGGCATCGATTCAACTCCTGATGACAAGCCACCATCCAGCAAGGAAGCAATGCAAATGGCAACAAAAATTCTTCAGTATGCACAAGAATTACCAGACATCAGTGATCAACGGGACAGTTATTTGTAACTAGCAAGAAAACTGTATGACACGCAGGCAAACATTATCATAAACCAAAGAATGCATCCAACAAAACAATCTAAGATGCACATTTTTTTCCCAAGACAGAAAAAAATAAACATTAAAATACTGTACGTATTTTACTGTTGTGATTTTTTGGGGATACACCTATATTGCAGTTTTTGTTATACAGTATAAACAGTTTTTGGACAGTATATTTTTGTATTTTATTGATCGTGTTGTTACGCGTGCATTTTGTCAACATACTTGCAGGTTCATAAAGGACATGTACCATGCTCATTTCCCAAATGAGGAATTTCTCTTATCAGGACAAATTGGACAGCGCAAACACGAGTCCGTACTAGAGAACATTTACTGTATCTGTCTTAACAAAGGGGCACTTTGGGCATCAGGGGCCAAAAGGGCATGTGCCACGGCATCCAATGCCCCTCTGCATGTCCCTGCACAAAACACAGAACACTTAGGAATTCCAGTAACAATGCTGGAAACACTTCTGCAAATTGTGGCATCCAGGGAAATTTTTCAGGTGTGGAGCCGTCTATATAGTTGAGGAAGGCTCATGCTGGTCTCCCAACTATGTTATTCGGTATCTGAAAAAATGGTGAAAGAGCGTTTCATGCTATATCACCACGATTCAGGAATGCAGAGTTCTCAGTCCCTGAGCATGTTGGGCCCAACGTTCATGCTCAACACAAATCTAGCGCTAAGCAGTCTTACTGCATGCGTTGGTGGAGTTTTCTTCCTTTTGCTTTTGAGCATGCAAACTCCGCAAAGGAAGGCCAGAGCCGGAATCGAACCCTGCACCTCTGCATTGTGAGACGGATGTGCTAACCGGATCCCCTCATTTGCATTCAAATCAGGGTGGTCTTGACGTTACAAGAGCAGAAATAGACTCGCTGGGGTCCAGACATGACATTGGCCCACGGAAAGCGTATTTATCCAAACTGCAAGATCTCCCCTTGCAGATTTAATTGGCTGCATGTGTGACGTGGGCAATTGGAGACCGCCTTGCACCCACGACCGTGCGTCCGTTTGTGACCCCGTCATGAACAAACCCTCATCCCCTAATAGTTGTGGTCAGGGGTATGCTATCAACATATTTTTGAGATGATAATGATTAGAATTTATTGAATTAATTTTTACAATGATTCAGAGGGATTGTCTCACACTGCCCCAGTATTGATGAATGAGTATCACTTACTTTTTCCCACATTTGCGACGGGGGGGTATGCTTGCACCACTCATCCAAAAATGAGCCAGCCTCCTCGCTGGATCTTGGGAGCTTTGTCTGTTTATCATCATTCGGGTCGCGCGTGTGTGTGCTGGATTTTTAAAAATCCAACTTTGGTTTTTGTTACGCAGCCGTCTATCCCAAATTGACCTCCTTTGCCCACTCACAGGAACACGGCTGTATCTTTGGTGGCGAATGCGGTGATTTTGTGGAGGTTTAAATTTTTTTGCTCATACAGTAGGAGCTCCCATTTGGTGTCAATAAATCCAAAATAGTGTGCAGATATCTTTTACATTTTCACAGGTTAAAGAAGACAAGAGTAGGAATGTGCATATAAATTTTGGTAATGATTGGTCACCCTTTCAAACACTGACAACAAAACGGGACAAACCAAGGTTGGGGAAAAAAAGCTTTGCACCAAATGGGGGCGTGCCAATCCTGAATCCAGGGGTCACCAACCTTTTTGAAAGTGAGAGCTACTTCATGTGTCATGATTGTGTGAAGGGGTAACAAATTGATACACGTATGAAATAACATTTGTACAAATTACATTTCATATTAGAATGTGTTATTTTTAATACTTAATGATTTTAATTTTCAGGCTCTGATCATCTTAAAGATGTCTCACAACAATACCCGTGTTTTCATTTTTAAATCATAATTTCCACTAGCAAATCACAATCCTAACACTGGCGAGCAATTGGTGTGGTCCTCACGGGCTATCTGGTACTTGGTGACCACTGCTCTAGTCTTAAGTCATCACAAAAAAAGCCTCAAAATCATCAGATTCTTTTAGGGGGGGGGGGCTGATATAATTATGACAAACTACTATGTAAGTGCCTGTATTTAGCCCATCCGAGTGTCCCTTTAACAAATGTGAAAAAAAAGTGAAAAGCTAGTGTTGAAAATCATAACATCCTCAATGCTGGGTCAAAATAGGGTGGACAAATATTTCTTGTCATTTCAAAGATAGCTCTGAGAAGAAGAATTCATTAAACACGTCTCACAGAATACAAATTTAGACTATGTTGCATCCAATTGGCATGGGCATCCAAAGCGAACTTTGTAGTCATAGCATCGGTGGTTATTCTGATCTTCATTGCGACAGGCAAATCCCTCAGTGGCACTATATCTGAAAACATTAAAATGGGTTAAACATATTGTACACTCTACAGAATACATCAGAATGTGGTTGAATTTTCATATAAGAGGTAAAACAAAGCATCTACGCAGTTGTTCAAACCAACAAATGAGAACACCAGTTCTGTTGGTACACAATTCTTTTGAACCCCCATTGTGCCCAATGTCAGAAAACAACTATCCCAACAGATCGTTTCATCACAGTTGATTACTTCTGGGTAGTTGGTGCGTTTAAAAAAAAAAAAGACATACAAAGTACCTTCAGTATACCATATTTTCCGCACTATAAGGCACACCTAAAAGCCTTCAATTTTCTCAAAGGCCAACTATGTAATTTATAATCCGATGTGCCTAACATATGGCGTTACTGTCTCTATATTCCTCATTGAGTTTTTTCCGTTTGTTTTCCTATGCTATCTGGTGGTGATTTTTCGCAGGAACCAATTGTAACTTAAAAGGGTTCTGCCCAACACTAATGGGCATATGCATTCGCCAACACACACTCAAACAGACAACTACTTTGTGAGCTCCGCGCAGCCATTATGTAACGGCGATAATACCAAAAGCATAGTTAACTACTGACTAAACAAAAGAAGGAGGAGACAAGCAACTTCATCTAACTTAGGATATTTAGCCCCTTGTGGATGTGAGCCCACAAGGTTTGTGTGCCTTTTTGTTGAATCAATTGTCTTCATCACTTTTGTCTTTTATTTATTCTTTTGCAATACCATTTGTATTTATATGTTTCATGTCCGCGTCTGTGACCAGTTGTCATTGTTACAGCCGCAGCGGTTGTGAAGGCTCTGTATAAATAAAGCTGCATTGTATTGTATTGTATTCCCTTTAGCATAGCTCTATCTAGTGGATGCATAGCGCAACCGCAGCCACTATTGTACCTTCTAAGCGCCTTATAATGCAGTGCGCCCGATTCATGAAAACAGTTTTTAAATAGGCCATGCGTTGAAGGTGCGCCTTATAATCCAAAGCGTCTTATAATACAGAAAATATGGTGGTAGTTTTTAACCATGAAGCCAACTTACATGTAGGGTATCTGGCCGGTGTGCGAAAAAGGATAATTGTCATAAGCAGTGACAACTTGAATGTCGACAGGGTTGTCGCAGATATGATTCTTTGGCCTCAGGTGAGATAGGAGCTCATAGTCTCCCGTTCCACGTGGGTCATCGTGGTTAAACCATGGAGTGTAGCACACTGTTTGGCGGACATTATTATGATTGGTTCAATAAAATCTTTTTTTTTTTCAATCATATTTGAATTCTAAATATGGATGTATCTGTAGATAACTACTGACTTACCATCCGGATAGCAAAATGTAAGGGGGCACTTAAAGCGCACTTCGTAATCGGAACACCTCTTCTCGTCTGAATTTTTACAGATGAAACCTGTTTCTGTATCAGCTCTGCAGAGATAAGTAGAGGTCAGTTTGTGCATTGTACTGACGACTTACAGCTTAATTCACAGCTTTGTTCTTGGTTGAACTTAAGATGAATCTATTGTAGGGCACCCAAAATAAATAATTCACTTTGTGGTTGTGAGTTAATGATTGCTCCCCCAAGACAATGTACATGAGGCCTTTGTTATGTATGTACTCACATATAGATGACGTCGCCTGTTGAATCCACACTTGCTCCACATTTTGTCCGGGCCTCGATGGAACTTGGCATGTGACACATTTCCGATGGGAATTGTTCCCAAATTTTTGAAATCTCTTCAAAGTCACCCTCGTTGTCGGGGTCGTCGACATCAAACCACACAGTCCAACATTCTGAAGCGAATGTCCAAGAAGAGGAAGAAGATTGGTTGGTGTGGTATAAATACCAACATAACTACCATATTTTTTGCACAATAAGGCTCACCTAAAAGCATTCAATTTTCTCAAAAGCCGACAATGTGCTATAATCCGATGCACCTTTTAGGTGGATCAATGTTCTGATTTCTTGGATGTAGAACCGGTATTTTAAATATTCTCTTAAGCGCTTTGTAACACTTGGAGCGGTTGTGAAAGCTCTATATAAATAAAAGCTGTATTGTATTCTCTTTAGCATAGCTCTATCTGGGGGATGAATAGCACAACTGCAGCCACTATTGTACCTTCTATTCTGTGTGTTAAGATGCGGTGCAAACAGTTTTAAAATGGGCCATTCATTAAAGATGCGCCTTATACAGCGAAGCGCCATATGGTGCATAAAATACAGACGTTAAAAATAAACAAATTCCCGTTGACAGCCTGCCACCCAAAGTTTCAGCACACTTTTTCTCATTAAATAGCATGCAAAATTGTGCCTAATGCTGGAAAATAGACAATTGTGTAATTCGAAGCAAAGCCATGATAATATGGAGTAGGATCGGCAACTCTTTAAAATCATTTACACTATTTTTCAAGAAGGCATGCAATTATTTGCAGCAAAGGGTTGTTGAGGGCATTTTTGTTGCTTTTTTCTTTTTTACCTCACTGTTAAGATAGTTAGATAGTCATGGTTTTAAGGTAATATTTTACGTTAATCAAATGCAGATTCTGCAGTGTATAGAGGAACTGCATGGATATTCCAGAAGATTCTCGGACCATTGGATGAATTTCTGTCAGATTTTTTTTTTATCCATAATGAAGGACTCTCCAAAATGTTAGCATATTGTGTTGACCTGTCAAATCATGGGCTCAAGTCAAATTATTTTCAAACAAAACTACTGGTAAATTCGTGAAAAAAGACAGAAAGGAAAAAAAAAGTATCACTTTGAGAGAATTACCAGCACAAAAGCACTCGTGAAAAATAAACATTGTTCCAGTTCTGCCAAATATACAGTAAGCTACTGAAAAATGTGAGGTGAAGAAATAGTGTGTCGTATTTACTGGTCCACAAGATTGAGGCAATACCAGATGTATCTGTTAAACCCATCTTTCACATCCACTTCTAACTAAGCCACATTGCGGATGGTCCCAAGGAGTAGAACCTGATCTTAAGAATACCATAAGATCGAGAAAGCGAGTGTTTCTCTCTGTGCTTTGACTTTCATTTGAGAAATGAACAAATTTAATCATGCTTACCTGGCGGGTTGCAGAAATCAAGGGGACACCTGAAACGAACCCGATAATCCGAGCAACTGCCAGCCTTCTGATCGTAATTTTGACAGATGAATCCTGTCTCCACATCGGCTCTGTTGGGAAACAGAATTGGGGCATTCTCGTCTCCTGGACAGTTGCTTCAGTTCAATAGCAATCTGCTTTCAGAAATTTGCCTCCATCCCTTCACTCTAGATGTGTATCTTTTTGCTTTTAATACCGGCTCCTCTTATCAAAAGGTCACGTGTGGTAGCTTAGATATAATAAAGCAGACGAAAAAGAAAGTGTTCATCAGTGCTGGATGGAGTTCTTACACATGAATCACATCCCCAGTTGCAGCCACGCTGAACCCATGTATAGTTTGGACTTCAATCTGAAGTGGGGTCGCACAGATTTTACATGGATATTTGTGGCGCAGATGACTAATAGTCTCATAGTCTCCAGCACCAGAGGGATTGTCTCCATCCAGCCATGGAGTCCAGCATTCTGTAGAAATCACCATAGGTATTAGGTACATTGCAAGGTTTGCTGAAGAAACAATTTTTTTGGAATACATTTTAAAGGTCTTGTAAAATTTATGTATGTGTATATATATATATATATATATTTCTATATTTCAACATCATTATATGAGGGTCATTCAGTAAATATGGTGAATTTTTCAGGATAAGGACTGTTTTTTCAATGTAGTCTCCCGGCACTGTCACACACTTTGTCCATCAGTGCACGAGCTGCCATATTCCTTCAGTGTAAAAGTCTTTGGGCTGATGTCTCAGCCGGTCGCTCACAACACTTTTGGCTTCACCGTCACTTGTAAACTTGGTGCCAACTACTGTGAACTGCTGAGTCGGGTCAAGAAAGACATAAATAACAAAGGCAGGGATCATCAGTCAAAATGAGTCATCTTGCATCATGAGAACACAAGGCCTCACACAGCAGCCCAAACGCTGCAGACCATCAATGAGCATGGCCGGGAACTCCTCCCTTATCCCCGGTGCTCGATTGGTTAGCACGTTGGCCTCAAAGTGCAAACGTGCAAGATTTGAATCCGGCTCTGGCCTTCCTGTGTGGAGTTTGCATGTTCTCCCCGTGTCTGTGTGGGTTTTCTCCGGGTACTCCGGTTTCCTCCCACATTTCGAAAACATGGATAGAAGGTTGATTGAACGCTCTAAATTGTCCCCAAGTGTGATTGTGAGCGTGAATGGTGGCTGTTAGCCTGCATGTGCCCTGCAATTGGCCGGCAACCAGTTCAGAGTGTACGCCACCTATTGCCTGAGGACACCCTGGATAGGCTCCAGCTTGCCCGCGACCCTTGTGAGGAAAATAAACTAATATGTGTGAAATAATGAATAAATACATATTTTTCATGGATTACATGGATTGTTTGTCATTCAGTTGCTGACGGTGTAGAACAGGCATGTCCAGCTCCAGGCCTGGAGGGCCGCTGTCCTGCCTGTTTTCCAACTTCCGGCTGCAACACACCAGATTGAGATGATCAGTTCATCAGCCAGCTCTGAAACGGCATTCGAACGTTCCCGATTATTTGAATCAGGTGTTTTGCTCCAGGGAAGCTGGAAAACAGGCAGGACAGCGGCCCTTGAGGACCGAGGTTGCCCACCCCTGGTGTAGAAGTACACTACTTGCCTGACTTGTGTGCAGGCAGTGTGGGATCGGTTCCCACTCAGTGATCGTGTGAATGTGGGCGTGTATGGTTGCTTTGCCTCTATATGTGCCCTGTGACTGACTGGCGACCAGTTCAGGAGTTATTCCGCCTTTTGCCTAAAGTCAGCTGGGATAGGTTCGGCAAACTCCCTGCGACCCATTTCAGGATAAGCGGTGTTGAAAATGGATGGATATTTTGTCATTCTTATCACAATCTGTGATGAGATGACTTCAAATGCATCGTTGATTAAGCATAATTACCATGTTCTTTGCAGAAATCAATGGGACATATGAAACGAACTTGATAATCAGAGCAGGTTCCACTCTTCTGGTCATCATTTTTACAGATAAACCCAGTATTTGCATCCACTCTGCAGAAATGAAAGGAGTCACGCAAATCAAAGCAATGTAATCGCTTTAAATTAGCCTTTAAATCATTTCAGTGTGCATGTACAGTATATTTTGTGGTAAATGCAATCCCTTTATAAACCAAGCAGATCTGATTCGAGTGAAGACTCGTTTATATTTGCACCTCTATAGGAAGACACAGTTTAGCGATATGCTTGCTTGACTCTCATAGTTAATAATAAATGGATCTTGTACTTACACAGCAATGATATCCTCGGTGGAGGACAGACTATTTCCATCGACGGTTTTGACCTCAATGTCGAGCGGGAAAGGGCAGATTTCATTTGGGTTCTCAAATTGGAGTTCCTTGAGTAACTCGAAGTCTCCGGTCTCATTAGGGTTGTCTCGATTGTACCATGGAGTCTTGCATACTAAACAAATGCATCCAAAGAGGAAGATAAATAAAATTTTGTGGGAAATTTGTATTATAGTCTTGGATTCAATTGGAAATGTAGAACTTACCCCAAAATGTGTGGTGTTAACATGTAGCAATTGGATCGTTGTATTAAGGTACTTTTTACGTACTAATGAGACTTTTTAATTAACATATACAGTATTGTGTAAAATGTGATTCTTGAGAATCACAATCAAAAAGTAATGAAGGAAAAAGAAAAACATTCTAAAATGAAGTGTGAAGAAGATTGAGAAACATGACGACGCAAAAGGTAAATGGTTATAAACACACAAACAGCAACGATAGATGAATGCCGTATTTTCCGCACAAAAGCATTCAGTTTCCTCAAAAGCCGACAGTGCGTCTTACAATCTGATGCTCCTTTTATATGGCTCAATATTCTGATTTCTTGGACATAGTATTTTAAATGTTCTGTGAAGCTCTTTGTTGCAGCTGCAGCCAGTTGTGAAAGCAGTGCTTAAATAAAGCTGTATTGTGTCGTATTGCATTCCCTTTAGCGGAGCTCCATCTAGTGGATGCAGAGCACAACCGCATCCCCTATTGTGACTTTTATTCTATGCGCCTTATAATGTGGCGCGCCCTGTATATGAAAACAGTTTTAAAATAGGCCATTCATTGAAGGTGCGCCTTATAGTGCGGAAAATACTAGTCATAGAAATCGAAGAAAGGTTACAGAAAACACGAAGGTGGGGGGGGGAACAATTAGATGAAAATTAACATTTGGAAGATTGAATATGATTTTCACACTTTTCCTCACTCTGAAATGTGTTATCAATGGTGTAAAAAAACTTGTTGAAATTGACTGTAGCGCATTTTGCACAATATTACCTTGTGGTTTGCAGAATTCAAGGGGGCACAAGAAACGAACTTTATAATCTGCACAATGACCATCGTGTGGCTGGTCACAATTTCGACAGACAAATCCTACGTCTGTGTCAGCTCTGTCGAGACAAACGGCGGACTCAATCAGTATCCATCCAAAAGCACGTAAGCACTTGATGTCAGCAACATTTGTTGTTCCTCTTGTACTCACGCCAAAATCACATCGCCTGTTGAACTAACATTGGCTCCAGATGTGGTTTTGATTTGAATTTTAATTGGATGTTTGCAGATCTTCCATGGATACTCTTTGTGCAGGTCGGGAAGAGTTTCAAAATCTCCATAGCCACAGGGGTTGTCTCGATCAAACCATGGAGTCCAGCATTCTAGAGCAATCATTCAGAGCAGGGGTGCCAAACTCATTTTTTTGTCGTGGGCCACATGCTAGTTATGCTTTCCTAAAGGATTTTGTGGGGTTCTTTAGAAAATGTTCTTTAGAACAGGGGTGTCAAACATACAGCCCAACGGCCGTAACCGGCCCCCAAGGAGGTTCAATCATGCCCGCAGGATCATTTGAAAGTGAAAAAATGCATCACAGACGATGAATGAATATTTTTAATGGGCTGCGATTCATGGAGTATCCGCTAGTCCGCTAGGCACACTGTTTTGATCAGACTAGAAGACAACATTGTTTTGATCAAAGAAGACAGCAGCAGCCTTAGTCTGTCACTGAGACAGACCCAAAACAGCAGACGCTGTCAAGGACATGTGGATACTTTATTCTTTACACATTTAATAGCACTCTCCTTAGTTTGTAAGGTGTAGGCAGGGATTACATTCAGATTTTATTTGCACATGTGTAAATGGTTTTAAAAAATTCCTTTCTTTATAAAGTGCATTATTATATTTTTCAAAAGCAATTACTTGTTAACATTTTGTGCCTTTGTACAATCAGTGGGATGAGTTACACTCTGCATATATGTGAATGATCAAAGTAAATTGCACATTTGTCTAAGGAAATCTAAGGTGCTTCATGAAATGTTTTGTAAAAGATATGTTCATTAAATTTCGACGTTTTCTTAATGTTCTTGTGCTTCCTTAGACCAAAACAAAGGAAAGACGTATTTTGGCTAATTATAGCAGAGTATGGTATAATATCAATGATCCAGCCCACTTGACATCTACCAAGGCCGTATGTGGCCCACAATGTGAAATGAGTTTGACACCCCTGCTTTAGATGGTCTGTTACTGACAATGAACCCAAATAAAGGTATGATCTCTTCATATTATATACACACAACAAATTGGTGAATAACTAGTTTTGAAACCACACGACCTAAAAAAAAAGGTTGTTCAAATAAAAAGGAGTACCGGTACTCATAACAAAAAATGCTTGCAATATCAAAACATTTTCAAAGGTGAAGAAAAATGTGCAATTTTGGTATTTCAGCAAGAAACTTGAAGTCGATGTACATATTTAATTTGCTTTCGCGGCTCACATAAAATGATGTGGCGAGCTAGATCTTGCCCCTGGCCCTTGAGATTAACACCCGCGATTTATAGGGTGGTGCATATTTTTAGGTCTCAGTGATAGACATAAACATATCTCATTTGCCCTGCATATATGTTGTCTCATCTTTTACAATTTAATGGCATTGGACATGGATAATACTACTACCACTACTACTACTAATAATAATAATAATTAATTGTGACTTGTGAACCACAATCTATTTTGTGTGGTTCAAATGGTACCTCATGTTAGAGTTGCTTAAAATAACTTCAAATACAATTTTTCTGAATAAAGATAGTAATTCTTGGGAAGGCAGCTATTCCTTTAGGTCACAGGAGTCAAACCCAAGGCCTGGGGACCAGATACAGCCCGCCACGTTATTTCATGTTGCCCGCAAAGGAAAATCATGTGTGTCAACATCCATGATCCTTTGCTAAAATCTGTACCAAAATGTCCAATTGTCATGTGCAATAAATAACTGAGATTTTGCAATACATTTTTTGATCATGTTTACACTCACTTGAACAATTATTGAACAAACTATTAGAGTTGACTGATTGCAGTAATCCATCCATTTGCTGTGTCCAAGTAATAATACGATCAGACAATTAAACATTTACTGATATTTGGTTTCACTGTCATACAGTAATTGCAAAGGGGCCCGGGACTAAAATTAGTTTGACGCCCTTGCTTTCGGTTGTCCTTAGTGTATAACAATTAAGAACCACTGCTGTTGAAGATTTTGATTTGATATTAAAGAGCGTAAATTGACACAAACAGACAAAAGGCATTACTCCTTCAACACATATACAGTAATCCCTCGTTTATCGCGGTTAATGGGGACCAAAACTACCCGCGATAAATGAAAATCGGCGAAGTAGCGACTAATTACATATACAGGTAAAAAAATAATAATAATAAAAGTTCTTTGTTTTTTTAAGTCCGTAAAAAAAGTCCGCAAACGGTCCTCGGGAAGCTGCAAAACAGCATCCAGTCACATAGAGCAACATGTACAGTACTGTACTTCATGTGTATGGATTATTATTTATTTTTATTTGTTTATGAATATGTTTGAAAAAATCTGCGATGCACTGAAGCCACGATAAACGAAACGCGAAATAGCGAGGGATCACTGTGGTAAAGAAGCTGCCCATCTTCAAAGCCCTCCTCAAAACTCACTTGTATTCTTTGGCATTCGACTCAGCATGACTTATTTGTTCTTGGTTTTACTGTTTGGTGCTTTCTACCGCCTTTATTACCGATTTGTCTTACTGTTTATTGTGCATGTTAAATTGCTCCATGTACAGCACTTTGTATGCAGCGATGGCTGTTTGAAAGTGCTCTAAAATACTGTTGACTTGACTTGGTACAAAACAGGCTTTCATTGCTGTGAAAACACTTCATTACTAGCATGTTCGGTGAAGTTGACATTTAAAGAACGATATACAGACTTAAATAAGCTACAAGTACTTCATTTCATATGGACAAATGATTACCTTCTGGATGGCAGAAAGTGAGGGGGCACAGAAAACGAACTTCATAATCCGAGCAAATTCCACGTGATTGGTCTACATTTCTACAGATGAATCCGGTTTTTGTGTCAGACCTGCAGAGATGATACAGATCCAGATTCAGATCTAGTTGACTTAGACCAGGGGTGCCCATTAGGTAGATCCTGATCTACCGGTAGATCTAAGACAGGTCCCAAGTAGATCAGAGGAGTGTCGAGAAGAAAAAAAAACAACCATTTCTGTGTCTTTGTACATGTTACTAATATATTTTTTGTGTTAATATACACTGAACACTAATCATATTATCAGTCTCATTTTCACAAAAAAATATTTTAAAAATTAAAATAAAGGTAAATCTTAAATTTACGGTGGCGCGTGATTATGTCACCGGAAGCTGTTAGCGCTCAGCAGTTTGCAATTGCAGCTTGTGATCAGAGCTGTTGCGCTCTATCTTTTATCGTCATGATTCTCATTCAGAGTTTGCTTCGTGTACAATTCACCAAGGGCATGAGCAAAGAATAGGAATCTAGGAGGGCCCAGGGAAGCACTTTAAAACGGTACGTGTGAGCTACGATAGTTAACAGGCTGCAAAAGTGCGTTGCATGCCTCCGTTTCAGACTGTTTCTCATCATGGCGTGCACACGCGTGTGTGTGTGTGTTGCATGTGCGCGTGTGCCTGTGCGTGCGTGCGCGCGCGCCGGTGAGGGTAGATCCTGTAAGGTTAGTTGATCGAAAAGTAGATCTTCGATCCAAAAAGTTTGGGCACCCCTGACTTAGACACATTCATACATTCAATTTGGGCCTTTCCGCCCCTACTGTCACTGACACCCCACCAAAAAAAAAAATTTCTGTTCCGACCTCAAAGTGTTCGAGGCGAATATAAACAACAAAAAGTTTCCAAGAACATGCGTGCAAGGTTAATGGAACACTCTAAATTGTCCCTCGGTGTCAGTGTGAGCACAGATCGTCGTTTGTTTATGTATGCCCTGTGAATGGCTGACAACCAGTTCAGGGTGGCTCCCGCCGACTGCCCGAAGACAGTTGGGATCGGCTCCGGCATGCCCTGCGACCCTTGTGAGGATCAGCGGATCAGAAAATGGATGGATGAAAGTCTCGCCGTGAGAACTCAATTATCGAGTGACACAACATTGAAATAGGTCGGTGAACTCGGGGTCCTTTTTTTCCGACTTTGCATCTTGAACCTCCCACTTCAAAGGGCCGTTGGAGTTCACTTTCCAGAGTCTGTGGTCGTAAAGGTTCAAGATCCTACCTTCCTCGAATGCCGCAATAGACTTGCACAGCTTTTTGACATGCTCAACCAAACTTTGTTTTGAGGGCATCAGAACAACCACAAAATAGAATACAGAATTTTTATTGTCACATTCTATGGTCTAGATACAACAAAATATCACATGGATGCGTAAATCAAGGCCTTTGCATTTCCTGCATTGCCTATGCACCAAACAGCAGTTCAGGGTGCCCACCCTTTTTTTGAGCCCTCGGACGGTGTGCAAGAGAGCACTCCCCCTGGGGACACTTTCGTTCCATGCTCACTTGGCCAATGACAGTGAGACCACGAAGAGCAGGATTGGGTTGAACGACCCCCCCCCCCTTTTTTTTCAGAACTTGAGTCGTGTTTTGATGTTGGACTTCTGTGGTCATCACGGATTGTCCATAATGAACACCATTATGAGGGCAATTTTAGAGTTGTCCTGGAACCTGTAATGGCTTACAAGGCATTAGCCAACGGGACAGCTCTTCTGAGATTGTGAACCAAGACATGTTTTCTCCCTTTCAAGAAAGACAACCATGCCTGCCTCCTGAGTCTCCGCCAGGGCCGTTCTTTGTCGCCGATTCCGTTCTTAACCTATATGAACAGGATTTCTAGGCCCAGCCGAGGGTCTGGTTTGGTGGCCTCAGTATTGTATCTGTTTTTTGCAGATGATGTGGTGCTGTTGACTTCTCCAACTCTCACTGGAACAGTTTGCATCCGAGTGTGGAGTGGTTGAGGTGAAAATCAGCACCTCCAAATCTGAAACAATGGTTCGGAAAAGGGTGGAGTGCCCTCTCTGGGTCGGGGAGGAGATCTTGCCTCGAGTGGCGGAGTTTAAGTATCTCACGAGTGAGGGCAGGAGTGAGCGGGAGTTTGGCAGGCGGATCGGTGCAGCGTCTGCTGTGATGCAGAATTTTCGGTCTGTCGTGGTGAGGAAGGAACTGGCCAAAGGACAAAGTTCTCACTTTACCTGGAACATGAGGCTGTGGAGAACAAAGTCTGGGCTTCCCTGCTAAGGCTGTTGCCCACGCAACCTGACCCCGGGTGAGCGGTAGAAAATGGATGGATGAACAGCATTTCCATATAAAGCAAAATAACTCTCGCTATATTTGGTTCACTACAGGAAAAAACAATCCAGCCAATTGGACTTACTTTGCATATGATTTGAGTTTATCAAGAGGCACAAAGGCGACATGGCATTTGACTGGTTAGCACGTCGGCCTCACGGAGCAGAGGTGCAGTGTTTGATTCTGGGCCCAACCTTCCTCTGTGGAGTTTGCATGTTGTCTGAGTGGGTTTTCTCCACAGTCAGATTCGAACCCATGATCGCTTCACTGTGAGGAGGATGTGCTAACTAGTTGGCCCCTGTGCCGCTATTCTAGCAAAATGTAATAAAAAATGGAGCCTACGTTTTAATAATTCAACAATCAGAGTTAAAACAACATCAATATAGATATCATTGGAGATTGATCTACTATTTTAGATTGATATTTTTTACAATAATTTTACCAATAACATATATCCATCCATCCATTTTCTGATCCGCTTATCCTCACAAGGGTCGCGGGGGGTGCTGTCGCCTACCCGAGTTGTCATCAGGCAAGAGGCGGGGGACACCCTGAACTGGTTGCCAGCCAATCGCAGCCAATAATAAATGGATTTAAAATATATTATTTGCTGATACTGTCTATCTATTTGCGCCATGTCGGTGATAAAGTCACGTGAATTTCTAAACATTTGAATCATCTTACGAACCGCTGGATCCTCACTAGGGTCGCAGCGGGTGCTGGAACCTCTCCCAGCTGTCTCCGGGCAGTGGGCGGGGGACACCCTGAAACGGGTGCCAGCCAATAGCAGGGCACACAGAGACGAACAACCATCACACTCACACCTAGGGACAATTTAGAGTGTTCACTCAGCCTGCCACGCATGTTTTTGGGAATGTGGGAGGAAACCGCAGCACCTGGAGAAAACCCACGCAGGGCCGGGGAGAACATGCAAACTCCACACAGGGAGGCCGGAGCTGGAATTGAACCCGGTACCTCAGCACTGTGAAGCCGACGTGCTAACCACTGGACTACCGGGCCACCCACATTTGAATAATGCAAAGTTAAAAAAAAACAAAAAGACTGCCAGGTCAGTTGGTAAATTTTAGCAACAAATAGCCCCATCATTAACAACATTATTAACCAACATCACATAGTTTTTCAGTAGATGGCAACATTAATAGTCGATCTATCAACCTCTCTAATGGAAGAAGTCGAAAATATTGCATATATTTACTATTGTCTGTGATATTGCATAATTGCTGGACAAGAACTGTCGGGTCAAAAGCGAAAGTGACGTAACAGCTGCCTCGCCAATGTCACAGTAATGCATCTCTCTTGAACAAATAGCAAAAAATACCTTTTTTTTAAAAAAAATCCATATCCGTATTTGCCATACAATCATACAGGCTAACAGTGTTCAAAGACCAACACAAAAAGGTGAAAATATATTCAGTTTGATATTGTCTATACTGCGCCATGAGCAGTAACTCACAAAAGACATTGATAAACTCATGCGATGTCATGGATAAATACAACAGTGCCATTAGGTGAAATGGTACGGACCAGCGAAATCTCTTGAGAGAAAGAGGCAATGCGAAGGCACCTTTAAAAAAAAAAAATTGGGTTTTTTTTTCATTTAAGAAGATAATGTTTGGCAGAATAATACATATCTATATATTTTTAAAACAATTGCTCCTTACTATATTTCTGTTCAGGACTGCCTACAACACAATTCTTCCATTTCCTCTGTTTTGTGATTTTATGTCCTGTTTTTATACAATATTTCTCTTATTTATTTATGTCCTTGGGTGGCATGAAAGGCGCTTTTGAATAAAATGTATTATTATTATTATTATTATTATTATTATATTTACAGGAAAATATTTTGTATGGAAGAGACCAGTTCTTTCCCAGTGGTAAGCGAGTGACAATATATCGGGTTGTATGAATAACACTTTGAAACAAGGAACTTAGGTTACGATTATTACGTTTAGCTCACTGATGTGGCCAACATTATGTAAAATCTTTTTCTTTTTTTTTTACACGATGTAAAAGCTAAATGTCGAGCCATAAATGGAAGTGACGTAAGAACTGACTTGCCAATATGGCAGGAGCAGCATTTAAATATTGAACAAATAAAATGGTGGCCTTCGAACAGCCAACCGCACGGCACACATAGACAAACAACCATTCCCGCTCACAACCATACCTAGGGACGATTACGAGCACAGCTATCAAACTCAAGACCACGTCATTTTATGAGGCCCGCGTGTGTCAACTTCCATGAGCCTTGTTAAAATATGTACCAAAATGTCAAATTGCCATGAATAAAGTTGAAGTTTCGCAATCATTTTGTTCCCCTGTTGTTTCACTTGAACAATTATTGAGCAAATAAAGAGTTGATTTTTTTCAAAACGAGTAATCCATCAATTTGTTGTGTACAAGTCATAATACAATGAGATGATGAAAGATTTATTTGGTTTCATAACTAACATAACTCTCAAGTGGCCGGCGACAAAAATGAGTTTGCCACCCGTGATTTAGAGCGTTTAATCAAGTGACCCCCCGCCCGCGGCTGCCGCAACATGTGCAGGCGAGAGAGGGAGTGAAAGAGAGCACAGCTTGGTGACTCGCCGGGAGCCGAGCAAGAAAGAAAGCGAGATAGTCTTCTTCGACCCATGGTGCTATAGTTAAATTGTCTCGCAGAATTTCTGAACGTTCTCCTTTGTAGTATCGACCCACCGGTAAACGTTTTTAAAGAAAAAAAAATTAACGTAATCGCCACCAAACCACAGAATTGGCTGGAACAGCTATTCCTTCGTCTTGAAAAAGTCACACTTTCTGAGGACCTTTTCACCTTGAAAAGCACCAGCGCCAACCCAACTCGGGAACGACCTCCAAGCGGTGTTGGGTGTGCCTTCGGGCTACAAACAGTTCCCAGTCAACAGCCGACAAATGTGTCTGCAGGTACCTGGGTCGCTGCGGTTTTAGGATCCGCTTTGGGACCCATTTGGAGGTTGCTTAACAGCAACAGAACCAGCGCCAAGCTGTAAGATATATACCGATACCTATTACAAAAAACCATATTAGGACAATTTAAAAGAATTATGTTAATTTTCCTCCATACAGCGTCCTGGTAACTTGGAATAAACGGAAGCTGAAACTTCATGTGCCTTTTCTGATCCGCTTTATCCTTACGAGGGTCGCGGGGCACACTGGAGCCTGTCTCAGCTGTCTTTGGGCAGTAGGTGGGGGCGGGGACACCCTGAATCGGTTGCCAGCCAATCACGGGGACAAACAATCATCCACTCACACCTTGGGACAATTTCAAGTGTTCCTTTAAGCTGCCATGCATGCTTTTGGAATGGGGAAGGAAACCGGAGTACCCGGAGAAAACCCGCTTAGGCATGGGGAGAACATTCAAATTACACAATGGAAGGAGCTGGAATCAAACCCTGCACCTCTGCACTGTGAGACGAGATGCGCTAACCAGTTGCCCAACATGCTGCCGCCTTTCCCCCAGGTATACGTCATGAGCGCCAGCTCCAAAGATCATTTGAATCTTGGCTTTACTATTGCTTGGTGGTGGAGTTTGGACTTCAGAAAGTGACAAGAATAAAAACTTCCTTTGCTCTCGCTCTGAGTGGCTTTGGTTTTTGTTATGCATCCTTACAACCTTGTTTATTATTATTATTATTATTATTATCACTGCCACGACTCCAGTATTTAACAAGCATTTTAAATATTCCCTGAAAATGATGATAACGTGTTGGAACTTTGTTGAAAGCATTTTTGGCCCCAAGCTAAGTCCTAGAACATATACTTCATCTAAAAAAAATAAAAATAAAAATCAGGTGTGTATATTTGTGCTGCATCCACTACTTACTTATGGATTGTCTCGCCTGTTGAATCCACGCTCCCTCCAGATAAAGTCCGAGCCTCAATTTGAATTGGCACATCGCAGATTTCCATCGGGTTCTCACGGCGCAGTTTACTTAGGGTCTCATAGTCTCCATTGTTATCGGGGTTGTCGTGATTATACCATTTAGTCCAGCATTTTTTGTCTTTCGTCCAAGAGGCATAAGGTGGAGTTGGTGTGGTTGTAGTGTCATGGAAGAAGATGAACAAAAATTAGTTTGACAAAGCACATGGACTAAAAAAAAAAGTCTTGAACAATATGTGATTAAAAAGCATGAATCATCACTTGGAGATCAAAATTCCAAAAATGTCACCATTTGACCAACATTTAACCAAATGACAAAAGACTCAAGTGTATTCTGATAATTGTCAGACCACATTTCAACCTATAGATGTGTTTATACACCCTTATGTGAGTCGCACCTATAACACTGATGGTGTTTTGCTTTTTTTATGTTTGAGACCTCATTCCTGAGCTTTATGCGGAATAAACAAAATGAAAACATGCTTACGATTGCCGCCGGCTTGCACGTGATTTGCTAGAAGAATACAGACACAAACAATGCATATTTTGGATGTTTGTTTTTCAAGTTATCAAATGTGTGTGTGTGTGTGTGTGTGTGTGTGTGTGTGTGTGTGTGTGTGTGTCTGACAGATAGATGGAATGATGTTTAACGGGAGCATTGTGCAGTTCAAGGTTGCATTGCTTAAAATGGATCTTACCAGTATGCAGTAGCACAAGTGTGATCCCCAACTGTCGGAAAATATGTCATGTTAGATGCTGTGTATTGTGTTCTCATTGTTAAATTGAGGGAATATTTCTACATTACCCATTTTGTCATCATTGGAGATGTCATATTTCATAGCAAGGTGGGAGGGAGGTTCTTTAAAAAAAAACAACAACAATTGATTTTACAAGCATTATTAGCATTTGTTAGATAAGGGCTCTTTGGCGCATATTAGTTGAGTTGAGCCAGGGCGTTATTTTGCGGTGACCTTTCTCTGCCATCTCTCAACGGAAAAAGAAAGGTCACTGCAAGTTGACGTCGTGTCTCAAGTCACCTATCTAATCGTACGCACCAAAGAGGCGCAGTCTAACTAACACCTTCAACAAGTCACAACTGCGAGTATACAACGAATTTTCAAGAGAGTAAGCTGAATTGTACAAGTGATATATTGTGCGAGGAAAAACATGAAAATGCTTACAGTGCATGATGCTGCTGTAGACGTCCTTTGGCAGCGATGGAAAACTCTGCAGCCTTAAATACTTGGAATGGGTGGATCCATTCAGTGGTTGGAATTCTTTGAGCATATGCGCAATTAAAGATAATCAGAAGTTGTTTCGTCTTGACCTGAAGTCACAGCTGTGAGTTTATTCTCCGTGTTTGTAGCAGTACTTCAAAATGGAATGCCTGTTATATCATTCTGGCAGTGATGTTTGAAGACAAGGCCCATTGAGGCAAAAATCGAGGCACGCTTACTTGCCTAATCTTATCACGGGATTGTTCCATGTTTCGTTTCCTACTTCCCAGAAAGCAAAGAACTCCTCAATGTTATTTCAGAACCTGACAAACGCTAGCTGCACTTCATTGCAAATAGCATCATCGAAACTGATGCTAGCTAAGCGTTTGCCCACGCGTTATTAAGTTCCCATAAACTGTCACGAATCACGTGCATCCTTCAAATGCCTAAGCCGATTATTTCTCATTAACTCGCTGATAAAACAGCATCAATTGTGCTTGAAAGCAAGTGTCAAAATATAACAATTGCATTGCACAGTTCAAGAGAGATGATGCCATGAAAGTCATCCAAGATGGCACCCTAATTGGCATCAGTCGGCAAGTGCTCTTCAAGAGTTTTGCTTTTTATGTTTGTTTGTTTCTTTGTTTTTCGTTGTTGTTTTTGTCTTTTGTTTTGTCACGTGGTGTTTGTTGTTTCTTCGTGTGGACCCGATGTGGACCGTTTTCAGCGTTTTTGGGCACAACATTCTTCAAAAGAGAAGAATATGTGCTTGGTGGTTGCGCTTTCTTGGCAGCACGCGTGGACCATCACTAATTTTCATTTGCAGGAATGTCGGTGCGATTTGAATGTCACCGCTGGACAGCCCCGGTATTTTCTGTCGTGGAGGTAGGCACCACATTTTCACACCATCTTCACAGCTGGAGAAAAAATACATTCCACTTCTTTATTAATTGCCTTGCATTCAAATTAACCACAGGCATTGCGGCCTTGCTGTTTTGGCGAATACAAAAGATGGGAAGACCAGATATTTATCATCAGTCCACATCAATACCTCAAAATAGGCCGTCCAAGGTACACTTATTAGGTACGACTTATTTTCCAATTCGCTCAGACAGGTGTATAGTGCAGCATGCAAGTCAATGTAATCTTTGTTGGTGCTCAACTATAATAATTCAAAAATCACCAAACATTTCTGATGGTCATTTGTGTTTGTATTTGCCGTTATTTATTTGACTTTCAGTCTGGGAATGAATAAAGCTAGATAAATAGAGGGAAGAAATTTCATCTGTGCTGTATGTTACACATACAGTGCATTTGACAATAAAGCTTATCCACTCCAATCCAATAATGCAATGTGGAATACAGTACAAAGTACTGTATATGTTAAATTAGTAATTTATTGGATAAATAATGTACATTTTAATGATTACAACCTGATGACTTATTTTAGGGAGCTGAGCCTAAAGACGCAGAAAATAAGCTGAAATTCCCATCTCTATTGATTAGATAGGTGATTGAGCAGGTTCTGCAGATTCTACAAGGAAGCCTTCATTATTCTTGTGAAAATGTTGGAGATGTCAGATTTTGCATTCAACCCTTTCATGCACCAATAATGATGACCCGTACCCTGATCACGTGGTAAGCTGTCCACTATAGTAACCGCTGTCACTCAAAGTGTTAAATGATATCAAAGGCTTCTTTGGAAGACTTTGTAAAAAAAAAAAAAAAGCTGTTTCTTTTCCAAGTTGTTTTCTTGTTTATTTTACAGCTGAGCTCTTCTTTTTGTGATCAGAATTTAAAGTGAGATTTAAAAACACTTCAGATTTGCATGTTCACTATTTTAAGTGGAATGGAAAGTCTTGTGCCGGTACATGGCAAGTTTTGACTGGTATTAATTATTTGACGATAAGACTTTCTGAAAATGCGGGAAGTAGTGCTAAGGTGTGAATACATGTGGCACGGGCTGAGTGCAAACCAGCGAGGAGTGAGGAAATCTGAACCATGCTTCAATCCTGGCACCAGGCAACTCCATCCAGTGCAGTGGTTCTTCACCTGGGTTCGATGTCATTCCATTCTTTTCTGTACAGTTGTCGGCAATGAGCCCGCAGAAATCAGAGAAGTGTTTCTCATTATCAAGCACAATGCAAGTGGTTCTATAGGACATCCTGAGCTACCCAACGTGCAAGTATTACTGTTCTTGGCTCACACCTGTTATTTTGTGTAATTAGTCTAAATGTCAAACAAAGCCGCCCCGGGCACAAAAATTGTTCAACCCTAATTCTATTTTAGGTCCCTCCCTTGCAGTTGTTTAGAACTGAATGTCAAAGGAGTCATCTTTTATTGTTCATGACAATGTTCCAGGTAGGTGCCTCCCTCTCTCACCTGACTCATCATTCATCTGTTTTCTTCCATTTCAAGTATTCAAGTTTTGTTTGTGGGGACGGCACTCCCAGTCCCCTCCATTACCACCTCAACATGGTGGAGGGGCTTGAGTGGCTGAGGATGATCCAGAAAGTATTCCAAGTGCTTCCATTTTCCGCATTTTGTGATGCTATGGCCCTCTTCCAAAACGGAATAAACCAGCTCGTCACCATCTATCACCACCAACCAGCCAGGGCCAAAGCCTCATGCTTGTCTTGCTGGGTCACGGTGGCACAGTTAGTATTGTGGGTTGTCCAATGTCCGAAGGCTTGGTGGTTCAAATCCCAGCTCTGACTGTCTGTTGCCAATGTGTCGTGGTGCAAGAAAATGAAAGTAATTGCTCCCAGTGGCCGTGCCAATGCCCAGCAAAATAATAATAATAATAATATTTTTTTCTTGTATTTTAACTGTAACCAGCATGCCAATGTTGCCTTGCTGTAAGCTGCAGACACCAGCAAGACGACGTAGCAAGAAAGCACAACAAAACCATCATATGGTGTTTACAATGATGAGCACGAATGGTGGTCTATGCTGTCTTGGTTTGTTTGTTTTTTCTTTATCAGGGTTACCACAGGTAAGGTTCAAGGTTCAAGGTCAACTTTATTGTCAAATATGCTTACATGCGAAATGACACCTTGCTACCAATTTTTTGGACATAGTATATATAATACATAATACATGATATCAGTCAATGATCCCACGAAGGAACCACTGGCGGCCCCACATGGAGATGATTAGGCGGTGGGTGGAGCTGAAGTATGTGAACAGACTGATGACAGAATGTGACTTCCATCAGTGCAAGTATGTTGAAATCAACCATGCGGTGGAGAAGAACCAATCCCTGAAGTTTGATTTAGACAGGAGGAATGTAGATGAGGAGTATGACATAACGTTCAACTAAAAATATTTTACGATGGTATCCACCCATCCATTTTCTGATCCACTCATCCTCATAAGGCTCGCGGGGCGTGCTGGAGCCTATCCCAGCTGTCTTCGAGCAGTAAGCCGAGGACACCCTTAACTGGTTCCAAGCCAATCGCAGGGCACACATAGACAAACAACCATCTGCGCTAACACTCACACCTAGGGACAATTTAGAACAGCGGTGCCAATACGTTGATTGTGATGGACCGGTAGCTTGCGGACTGGTCCCAAGTCCGAGGGGTATAAAGGGGGAGAAAAAAAACACAAAATAAAAACCTGAAAACATTTGTGTGTCAATGTGCGTGTTATTAATATAATATATTTATGCCTGATGTCTACTTTATTTTTCTGTTTCGTTCTTATGAGGGGCCGTTATGGCTGTTGCTCATCATGGCATGCATGTGTAAGTGCGTGAGTATGCGCGGTAACGGGTCGATCGCGGGAAGAGGTCAGCTGATCAAAAAGTAGATCTTCGGTCAAAAAGGTTGGCCACCCCAGATTTAGAGTGTTACATTAATCTGCCAGGCTCATTTTTCGAATGTGGGAGGAAAGCACGTGGAGAACATGCAAACTCCACAAACTGCACTGCACTGTGAGGCCGACGCGCTAACCAGTCGAACACCAGGCTTTGTGTGTGTGTCTCTCTCTCTCTCTCTCTCTCTCTCTCTTTCTCTCTATTATATATATATATTCTTCCTAACCGCTTGATCCTCACTAGGGTCGCGGGGGGTGCTGGAGCCTATCCCAGCTGTCTCCGGGCAGTAGGCGGGGGACACCCTGAATCAGTTGCCAGCCAATCGCAGGGCACACAGAAACGAACAACCATTCGCACTCACACTCACACCTAGGGACAATTTAGAGTGTTCAATCAGCCTGCCACGCATGTTTTTGGAATGTGGGAGGAAACCGGAGCACCCGGAGAAAACCCACGCAGGCCCTGGGAGAACATGCAAACTCCACACAGGGAGGCCGGAGCTGGAATCGAACCCGGTACCTCTGCACTGTGAAGCCGACGTGCTAACCACTGGGCTACCGGGCCGCCCCACACACACATATATATATATATATATATATATATATATATATATATAGTGAAGCAAAGAGTTTGTCCTTCCTCTTTTACAGAATCTGATGGCCTTGTCTAGCAGTCCCATATTGTAACATTGTTTTATATATATATATATATATCCATCCATTTTCTGAACCGCTTGATCCTCACTAGGGTCGCGGGGGGTGCTGGAGCCTATCCCAGCCGTCTTCGGGCAGTAGGCGGGGGACACCCTGGATCAGTTGCCAGCCAATCGCAGGGCACACAGAGACGAACAACCATCCACACCCACACTCACACCTAGGGACAATTTAGAGCGTCCAATAAGCCTGCCATGCATGTTTTTGGAATGTGGGAGGAAACCGGAGCACCCGGAGAAAACCCACGCAGGCCCGGGGAGAACATGCAAACTCCACACAGGGAGGCCGGAGCTGGAATCGAACCCGGTACCTCTGCACTGTGAAGCCGACGTGCTAACCACTGGACTACCGGGCCGCCCTATATATATATATATATATATATATATATATATATATATATATATATATATATATATATATATATATATATATATATATATATATATATATATATATATATGTGTGTGTGTGTGTGCAATGCTTGTGGGTATATATATATATATATATATATATATATATATATATATATATATATATATATATATATATATATATATATATAAAATTAAAATTACTTGTCTCACCCCCCCTCGGGTGGTGTCTGTCCCTCATTCAGCACCTTTACCTTCCAGGCTCTCTCCAGCTCCTCTCTGGGCCCTTGGTATTTCGCGAGTTTCTCGTGTTCCTTCTTTCTGATGTTTCCATCATTTGGGACTGTTACATCCACTACAACGGCTTTCCTCTGCCCTTTATCTATGATCACGATATCTGGTTGGTTCGCCATTACCATCTTGTCAGTCTGGATCTGGAAGTCCCACAGGATCTTCGCTTTGTCATTCTCCACCACCTTCGGAGGTGTTTCCCATTTTGACCTTGGGGTTTCCAGTCCATACTCCGCACAGATGTTTCGGTAGACTGTGTCAGCCACCTGGTTATGGCGTTCCATGTAGGCTTTCCCTGCCAGCATCTTACACCCTGCAGTTATGTGTTGGATTGTCTCAGGTGCCTCTTTGCACAACCTACACCTTGGGTCTTGTCTGGTGTGGTATATCTGGGCCTCAATAATATTTTTTTTTTACTTTTATTATTTTTTTAATGTTAAATCATTCAATAAATGAAATTCATTTTTAAATCATTGCTCTTTCTCAAACTAAAACACAGTTGACACAGACTGAAACATGATTACCTTTTGTCAAGTTTGGTATTTTGGTCTGTTAGATGTTCAGGTCAGTATCAGGTTTATTTCTGAAAGTATCTGATAAGTTAAAAAAAAATACAGTTTACCCTATCTGCTCTTGTTAATTTTCTTCTGCACCGGAACAGCCTCATCTTCATGGCCGAGATCCTCGTGAGAAGTGCCAATTATGCCGCATACGCAGGCAAATGACACGGCCCGTGGAAAACGTTTTTTCCGTCTGCGCTGCAAGCCACTAAAAAATGAACGGAGTTATCAAAATTGAGAATCGTTTGGAAACAAAATTGAAACAATGAATGGGAATCGTTCCAATTCAAAGAATGGCAAAGCCGCAACAATATCAGGGCTGCCCATTACGTGGATCCTGGTCTACCGAGATCTCGCAATCTTTCTTTGCGAGATCTCGCAAAGTTTTTTTTTGCCTTCCATGTCCCCTTAGGGGCTCCGTAAGATCTAAGACAGGTCCCAAGTAGATCCGAGGAGTGTCGAGGAGAAAAAAAACAAACATGTGCGTGTGTGTGTGTGTGTGCGTGCGCGCGTGCCCCGGTAAGGGGAGATCTAAAAGTAGATCTTCGGTCCAAAAAGTTTGGGCACCCCTGCGCTATGTTTTGTTCTGTCATTTGTACTCTTGGGAGTGACTGCTACATTTGCAATAAATACTTTGCCGTAATGCTACATAATGATGTTTAATCCGCCCATTGACAACGTTAATGCCGATATGTCAGACTACAGTTAAGAGTGCAACCAGCACGATAAAGGGAGATAGAAACATGGGAACTAAAATGTGAAAAAAAATTGTTTAAAAAATCGCTGGTAATAATTTTGATTGGCTGGTGTTTAAAAAAAAACTTAATTTAGAACCCTGGTTACAGCTCTTTTCTTTGGACAAACAAGTCAGGAAATCATTCTTTACAAAAATATAAATAAATTGAAAAGTGACTTCGACAAAATATAGTGTTACTTGAAATGTTTTTCGCATTGACTACGGGATTTTGAGGTAAATCCCTACTTACTGACAGCATAGGAGATTATGTTTGTGTTTGTACATTCAGTACTTAAAATGTTTTATTATTATTATTATTATTATTATTATTTACTCCTGTTTTTGTTGTAATTTGTAAAAAAAACATTTCAAGCAATAACCTTTTCCTTATATTGTAGAGAGAGAGCGCCACCTGGATATTAGTGTGAATGGAATGGGTGGAAACAATGGGGATGGAAAAACTACATTGGATTGGAATAAAAAACTATGAAGTGGTTCATTTTTGGAACAATGAGCTCCGTTTAAAAAAAAAAATCAATTATGAACTATGAACTTAGTTCATTTTAAAATTTGTGAGCTGAACTTTGAAATAGTTTGCACCGTGAATCATCTGTCCCAACACTGGCCATGAGCCACAGTTTGGTGCGCAGTCAACCAGTTCTTTGATGTGTACAGTATGTGAGGCTTGCACAAGAGAGTCAACAGTTGCATGGTAGGAACACCCTGTTCTAAAAAAAATGTTTGGAGTCTTGAGTTCATGCTAATGATCACGCTTAGAGAGTAATGGAATACATTGACGGCATTGTGTAAAAAGGCTCATGTATTCTGCTTCAGGTAAAATGAAAAAAAAATCAGATTTAAAGGTTATAACATATTTTGCATGATGACAATTTTAACGCAGTAAGAGACTGTTGAGTCTTCGGACGCTTTCAAGACAGCAAGCAGCTCGACAAGTCGATAGGTTATCACAATGTAGCTCTGTGGGCCACTGTGACTCCATTTGCACAGTCGTACCCGCAAACAAACCAGAGATCTTTTCCGTACTTTGGGCCACAGGAGTAAAGTCATGTTGACGAGAAAAGCCCAACAGGATAAAGTTGCTCCCTTTATGAGGAGAGGCATATTGAAACATTCATTCATTCATTCATTCATCTTCCGAGCCGCTTGATCCTCACTAGGGTCGCGGGGGTGCTGGAGCCTATCCCAGCATATTGAAACATTTACAAACAAAAGTGCGAATTGTCAAAGTTGTCCAGACTGCTAGAGCGAAGCTAGCTAGCTTGCTGGCAAGCAGCACACCGCTGAAGTCCTAAAGGTGCTTTACCTCCTGTCACAAGTTACACAATTACTAATTTAAACATTTCATACACCGTTTAACCAGATAACTGTCAACCTTATTAACCGCTGTCCCTGAAAGGGCTAAAATATATTAAGATAATACACATCTCATCATTATTGGCTCATAATGTGTATGTCTGCTTGTGTGTTAATTCACCGCAACCTTTATGAGGAGAGGCTCTTGACAGGCCAATGGCCAGAAATGTGCCAGAGGAACTACAGTAAAACAAAGACTTTGGTCAATCTTGGACTCATTTTATCGATTTGTTTGTGCTCAACCCACTTAATGACTACGGATTGTCATTCATTCATTCATTCATTCATTCATCTTCCGAACCACTTGATCTTCACTAGGGTCGCGGGGGATGCTGGAGCCTATCCCAGCTGTCTCCGGGCAGTAGGCGGGGGGACACCCTGAATCGGTTGCCAGCCAATAGCAGGGCACACAGAGACGAACAACCATCACACTCACACCTAGGGACAATTTAGAGTGTTCACTCAGCCTGCCACGCATGTTTTTGGGAATGTGGGAGGAAACCGCAGCACCTGGAGAAAACCCACGCAGGGCCGGGGAGAACATGCAAACTCCA
The DNA here is from genome assembly GCF_025434085.1 of Hippocampus zosterae. Taxonomy (NCBI): domain Eukaryota; kingdom Metazoa; phylum Chordata; class Actinopteri; order Syngnathiformes; family Syngnathidae; genus Hippocampus; species Hippocampus zosterae. The sequence goes on from NC_067460.1 coordinate 4,146,992, forward strand.
CACAGGGAGGCCGGAGCTGGAATTGAACCCGGTACCTCAGCACTGTGAAGCCGACGTGCTAACCACTGGACTACCGGGCTGCACGGATTGCCATAGTTCCAGCATATTTTTGGCAGAGACGCTCATGATGTCAACTGGAGTTGTGCCTCTCCCAGACCTGTGAGTGATGCAAGCAGCTCAACTGGTTCTCTGCTCCCATATCCATTGTTCGGTTTAGTCTTGGTCTCATGACATCAAAATGTGAACAACAGCTCTAAGAGATTTATTGGTCCATTCAAGGGTCAAACGCCTGTTGTGAATTTCGCCATTCAGCTTCTCACGAGGAGGAACTTGTGCCAAAAGTACTCAAACATTTAACAGTTGGACATGTGCATTTGAAAGCGTGGAGAAGATCAAATCAAGTTTACCTGTAAAGGTTTGAATCCATTTTCGTCTCCTGAAATTTCGTCTGAAAGCAAAATATCGCAATTATTTTTGTGAGTCGTGTATGTCCTTACAAGGAACAAGCCTTTCAAGTTATAACATTGGGTTGACAAGGGTATAATTTTTAGAAAGGATCTGATTTTTTTTAAAATAAAGGATCACCCAGGATCATGCTGTCAGCCTAATTAACAAGCAATTGGAAGGACACAGACAAACAAGATGGTAGGGTGTGCATATGCCCACTAATAAGATAAGATATCCTTTATTTGTCCCACACTGGGGAAATTTACAGCCTCCAGCAGCAAGAATGTAGGTAGAAAGAAGAAAAAAACAACAAACACCGTTCAATTAAGTGCAATATAAATACAAAATGGATAAATCGCAGTGCTATTTACAATTGTCTTTCACATCATTTAATTATTATTATTTTTATTCAGCAGCCTGACAGCAGTCGGTAGGAACAAGCGTCGGTATCTCTCCTTCCAAGTGCTGTCAGGGCGGGCTGGAGGGGTCGGAGGGACTGTCCATCATAGCTTTTAGCTTAGTTAGCATCCTAATGTTGCCCGCCTCCTCCAGAGTGTCAAGGGAGCAGCCCAGGACAGAACTGTCCTTCCTGACCAGTCGCTCCAGTCTCTTTCTGTCCCGGGCTGAGATGCTGCCTGACCAGCAGACAATGCCAGGCCGATGCCACCACCGAGTTATACAAAGTCTTAAGGAGCGACCCTGAACCCTAAAATACCTCAGTTTCCGGAGTAGGAAGAGTCGGCTCTGTCCTTTCCTAATCAGGGTGTCCGTGTTTGTAGACCAGTCCAGTTTGTTGTTCAGAAGAACACTTAGGTACTTGTAGGAGGTCACCCTCTCTATGTCCATATCCTGGATGTTCATCGGTGCTGGTGAGGACTGTTTCCTGCAGAAATCCACAGCCAACAGTTTTCCTAGGGTTGATCTGGAGGAGATTCTGCTGGCACCAGTCCACAAAGTCCTTCGTCAGTCCCCTGTACTCCCGATCGTCCCCCTCTGTAATGAGGCCAACAATCGCAGAGTCAACGGAGAACTTCTGAAGGTGGCAGTTTGGAGTGGCGTGTCTTAAGTCCGAAGTGTAGAGGATGAACAGGAATGGAGCCAGAACAGTCCCCCGCGGCGCTCCACCACACGTACTGCATTTCAACGCGCCAGCACCCACAGGGAGGTGTGGATGGGTTGATTTATTAAATACAAACAGCCCACTCCCTAACTCCACAGCTGTGTGTGGAGTTTTTTCAACAGCTGGCAACATCATCCGCTTTGGCCTGTGTCAGCTTTGACAAGCTGGTCTTGCTCAAAGGGAACATGTCCCTATTGGGGTCGCCTACCTCCAAGGGGCAACCTGAGCAGTGGGCTGAACACACACACACACACACACACACAAAACACTTTTTGTGTGTGTAGAGTGATTCACGCTGTTTACAAGTTATAGTTTTTGTGTGTAAAGTGGTCCAATAACAATAAATTGTGCTGTTTGTCTTCTACTGCTGATATTAAAATAGTGGAGGTTTGAATAGGGATTCAAGTGGCCCTTAGCCTCTCTTCCGCGGCGTCATTCACAGATGCTTTTTTGGGGGGAGGAATGCTTTTTTTATGAATCAAGTCACTCATGTGACTCTCCGATTTTTGAACAGCCAGTGTCACTAAAATAGTTACATTTACTTTTTATTTCAGTTCATCATTGAAAAAAATAAAACAAAGGAAAAAACACAACTTAATATACATTGATTTTTTTTGCTTTGTGTGTGTTGTGGTGTTCAGTAAACTGACTAAAAATGGGAACCAAAACACAAATACATCCGTCTATTAACAGTGATCACAATGTCAAAACTGATTCATGACAGGAGTATGCAGGTGTAACCCTGTCACAAGATTTAAAAATAAAAATGACACACGCACACACACAAAAAATTGGCAGAAAATTTCAACATGGTTCACGATCTGCCTTTTTTGCAGTTACAAATTCAAAAAAAAAATTGAGAAATCATAAGCACCCTACTCATCCTTGGTCCTTATGATGTTTAAGTGATGAACTTGTTGCCAGGGTTCAGTGTGGACATCTGGGCAGTTTCAGCTTTAATGGCTGCAATGTTTGGATGCATAAAAATATATTTCTGCAACCACCTCAGATGGTGACAAAAAAAGAGCGAATATAGGAAAAACTTGAATTATTTAGTAGTGTATTATGTATATAAAGTGGCACTTTCCATGTCTTGGATTGAAAATGCCCAACCTGAGGATGCTCAATCACAAACAAAATATGCTACGCTACAGGGGAAAGTAACAAAGGCAACACCCTTGCAATGCGGTAGCCAGTGAACCCTGAAGGAGAGGTTTTGAGGACGGGTTAAAAAAAAAAAAAGTAAATACAAATTTCCTTCTTCAATTAAAACGGTATAACAACACATTTTTGTAATACAGAAATAATGTTGTGACTGACAGTTAGTCCAAATCTGCTGCGAATCCAGGTCTTTGACTTAGAAAGAAGCAATTGGCGTCTTTTGCATTGCCTGGTTGGGGCTGGATGGAGTTGGACAGGAAGAGCTTCGACGCTACAACCAATGTGCCGCGCCATTGTCACTACGATATGGTGGAGCATGGAAGGATCTGGAATAGAAAACATCGATTACATCGCACACCAACACAAGCGTATGTCCGTCTCACTCACACACTCACACACACACACACTGTATAGCATGTGCTTGAGAGTGTGGCATCATTTTGTCTGCTCACGACCTTCACTGCTGCCCTCTGGTGGCTGTTTACTGATGCCCCAAAAAGAAGGGCTTTTTATTTTTTCACTGGTGTCAGGCAGAATCCTTGTATTATAATAACCATCACTTTTATAAATAAATAAACAGACAGACAGATAGATATATATAGATAGATAGATGGATAAAGCCCATTGAGCAATTAACATTAAGACATTACATTACGGTCTAAGAGAGCAAGCAATATTCAATAAACTAATAACTCACAAAAATAACGTATGTTATTGATTCTTGATTTGATATTGACATTAGTGACATTGATATTACTGTTATTATATATTCCCGAGATGAAACGGAGGATCTCAAGGCTGATCCTCATCGTCAAACTTTCTGAACATGACACTCCCTTCTTGGGTCCAGACTTATAGGAATGTCCTCCAATTTTGATACACACATCGGGGGAAAAAATGCGGACATTAAGCTTCAATATTGTTCATCTTTTGGGAAAACGCTACTCGTGTTAATTTCTTACAATGTTCGACAATTATTAAACAGAGTCGGTAATATCAATGGTAAACTTTTTCTGCATCTCTCCAAGTGTTTACAAATGATCACTTTCATTTTCCTTTTTTTGGAAATCCCATGAACCCTGTCATCTGAACATTGCTAAACTCAAGCTAACGTTATTGCTTAAATACATGGAGTGTTTTAGTTGGAAGTAGCAGAAATGTATCATGCAACATGCTCTGCTTAGGTTTTTATACAACAAGAGCCAAAGATGAAGCAACAAGCTCATTTGCAGGACAAGTTGGAGGAGTGACGAGGAGCTTACCATGAATCTGGCTCACTGCGTTGCTCATTTTCTTCCTGAGTGACCGCTCTTCTCGATTGACATTCTTCCTCTACACACAGAGAAAGTGACATTAGAATGCACAATTCCAATTAAGAAAAATGTCAAGAGTTCTTAGTATGACAAAGCTCATAGATTTACAACTACAGTATAACACATCAGTTGAAGAAGAAGAGTTCTCTTTTCATTGACCAACTTCACGGCCATTTTGCTGACGATGAACGAATCAAGGGAAACTGGAAAAAAAAGGAGGGAAGTGGCCATAGGGGTTCTCTTACAGGGAAGGAGGTCAAGCTGGTACACGAGGCAGAGAAGTTCCAACTTGACATAGACGGACAGGACTTATCTCCACACATATCCTGGGCTGTGCTAACAGTTCTCTCGAGAGTGGGTGGACTCTCTTTCACTCTGGAGTTGCCCTGCAGAGTAAATATCGGCATACTCATTGCCCCCTAAGCTCAATGTCTGTACATTGGGGTGCACACCGGGTAGCCTCCCTCAGCCTTCGGGCGGGGGAGGCTACCAGGTGGGGTCCTGACTGTTGCTTGTGCCTATGCACCAAACAGCAGATCAGAGGGGGAGGAGAAAGTTATTCGCGACTCTATAAATCTTTGTACCAAATGTTGATTATTTGCTGAAGTGCCATTTTTGTGAACAGGCCGAGTCTGTTCCACTTTTAAACTTTCAAAATTTCAATGCCAATATTCAGTGTTCTTGATCATAAAGTTGTTTGCTCTTAAAAAAAGGACATACACTATTTAAGATGTTCGATCTTAACATCAGCAACATAAAAGAACACAAAATTGTTTATCATATTTTTTGTCGGAATATATAGTTCTAAAAAGTGTGAAGGGACAGGCCTAGGTGAGTGACCTGCGGCCATCAAATAGAGTCGAAATAACTGCAGATAAAACGGTTAAGAATGACTGACAAATTCCAGACTGTTAAAGCTTGTTTAAAAAAAATGCAGCAAACCTATAAAACTGTGGTGTTGAATGTGATGCAATGGAAAATTGGGGTGCACCCAATGAAAAATTCTCAAACCCTGCAAACACAACACAGCCACTTGTGGCCTTCAGGTACCTCCGTGACCACTGAATGGAATACAAACGAGGCTGATTCCAGTCAGACGCCTCTCTTCTCCCCTCCAGTGTTAAAAACTGTCAATTTGCTTTCGAAAAGAGTGAAGCCATTTTTGTTTATTAAAAGGGAAGTCAACCACGAAGTATCCATGATCTTAATTCGTTCCACTCGTCAAAAGACGGCATTTTGAATAAGAATGTATTTGCGTAATAGGAGTTAAGCAGCAGAATCCACTCGTTTCTGGCCATCTCAGGTGGACATTTTGCCACTTTGGCAACTGAAAAGAATAAATCAGTTGATCAGGTCACGACGAATCATGGCTCACCTGTTTTCTGAAGCTGAGACGTGATTGGTTATTACCTGAGCAACAGTGATATCATTTTACACAAATGCAACCTTTATCAAAATGCAGTGTTTAGACTAGTAGGGCTGCATAAAACCTATGTGACAAAGGTTTTTGAGTTGACATCCCCTTTAAGAGGATAAATACTTGAATCCTTCACCATCTCCTCCGACTAGCGCTGTGCTAGCAGGCGCTTGCGCATAAACTGACAAAATCTGCTTTGATGAGAGGTGCAACGTCTTCTGAGACAACACAGAAAGTCCTGTAACAACTGATAAAATGCCCTGAGAATACAATAACCGATGTAGATGAAAAGGTTCGCAAAACATTAGATCATTTTCTTACCAAAGGGGTTTCCTTCCACATTGTCAAGAAGATTGGCTGTAGAATGAGCAGTGCCCAATCTGGTAAAATTGAATGAAGAAAACTATATAAAAACAGTTCATTGTTATGCACGAGCTTCAACAATGTCTAGTACGTAGACATTTGGGAAGGACTGACAGACATTGAATTGCTGTGGATGCCAAATTCTGAATGAATGAATTTTCTTGATGCACTGTCGCCTTTTTTGCGAGTTCAATGTCTACTACACACAGACACAATTGTTGGCAGCCTGCTGTTGGGCAACAAAGTCAGACCAACTATTGTCACAGAATTAACCAGAAATTCACAAAGTAATATGACTGAAGGAAAATAAGACATGACATTTTTGTACTGAAGAGGAATTACTTTCAGGGGGAAAAAAACATTGTACTTGGGCTCTGAGCTTTGAGAACTGCGAGCTGAGAACTCTGAGCCAAAAAAAAAAGTCAGCAGGTTCTAGTGCACTCTCTAATCGGGCTCCAATACTCTGGAATGGCTTAACCGCAGAAATTAGAGTAGCTGCCTTTTTTGGAATGTTTAAGTCTCAAAATAAGACTTATTTGTTGGTCTGGTTACCCCCAAATACTGTATCTGGAATTTGGTTCAGTTAGTATTCTTTGATTGACCAGGCAGGACAGGTCTTAAGGAGAACCAGTTCCCGGAGACATCTATCGTTGGCACTTCATTTAATTCTTTTTTCAAGCGGTTTCTACCTAAGATTGGATAGCATCATACCGTATAATCTGATAAAGGTATTCCGCTCGAAACTGGAAGGGCGGCAGGGGGGATCAGTCCATCTGATCGCTTCTAAAGTCCCTGGACCAGGGTATGTTGTTGATTAACGTGAACTATAGGCCTGTGAAGCCCTTTGAGGCTTTTGTGCCTAAGGGCTTCATTAATAAACTTGACATTTCTTTTGAAGCTTAATTTTTGCATCTGTATACATCAGGGGTGCCCAAGCTTTTTTGACCAAAGATCTACTTTTTGATCAACCGACCTCCCGCGATCGACCGCACACGCATGCCTTGATGAACAGCCATAACGGCCCCGAAGATGAACAAAACAGAAAAAAAAGTTGACACAAGAGTTCGTGAAAAGGAAACGCGACATACCTTTGTCGAGACCTGACGCGGAGGATATGAGACACACTTTTGCAGTGTGTTAGCTATCGGAGCTCATGTGTACTGTTTTAAAATGCTTCTCTCTACCCTCTAGATTCCCATTCTTTGTCCGTGGTCTCGGTGAATTGTACATGAAACAAACTCTGAATGAGAATAATAATAACAATAAAAGATATAGCGCAACTGCTGCAATTCCAGCAATTGCAGCCGGCTGACCGCTAACAACTTCTGGTGATGCAGGTCACGCGCCACTGTAGGTTAAAGGTGACCTGCTATTTAAAATTTTTATTTTTTTTAAATAATTTTTGTGAAAGAGAGACTGATAGGATGCTAAATGTGCAGTGTGCACTAACACAAAAATATATCATTAATAACACACAAAACAATTGGTCTCCACCCCACCCCCACCACCCCTACATGCCTCGCGGTTGACTTGGGAACAGTGCGCGAGCCAACGGTCGATTGCGATCGACGTATTGGGCTTCCCTGATATACATGCTGTGTCTTATCAAAAAGTCCAGCTCCAGTTTTGTCTTATCTGGCAGAAGGACATACTCCCAGAATCTTTGTCTCGTGTCAAAATGCTGTATAACAAATTCAAGTCTCAATTTCAAGTTGCTGTTTTTTTTTTTTTTTTAACAGAAGGTTGCCAACAATTTTGTTCATGTTTATACATGCACATATGCTATATTAATTAAATTAAGTGTTAAAGGATACGAATGATGTTTCAGAAGTGTTCTCCTTTTCGACTTTCTTCTCTTTGTCTTTTCTGAAAATGTTCTGGCAATTTCAAAAAGCTTCTTTCTTGTCGCTGAAAACAGACAATTCATTTGGTTAAACATGAATTCGAAAATAAATGTAGGTAGCGTTTAAAATAGGAGACTTACATTTGCCCATATGTTTGAGTTTGTCTCTAAACAGCGCGTCTTCTGACACAGCCTCCGGTGAAGGTGCAGAGAAAGATTCTAGGGCACAATGACAACAGAACCATTGACTGTAATCCTACCGTATCTACTGTAGATCGATATAGAATCGTGCGAGGGCAATTAACCAATTAATCAACAAATCACATTGGACACGAGCATTCTATTCAATGCATAATGTGATAGCTTGACGGTGCCCATTGAGCGAATGATATCTACCTGTGCAATTCTCTGAGCTTGATGAATGACTGCACTTTGATCTCTTTGATTCGTATTTCAAGCGATCTAAAAAAGGAGCAAATGTTAGTTTGCATCATTGACATCATCATGAACCTAAAAGGAAGGAGTCCTTGCACAAAACAACATGTTGTGGGCGGACTGACACAAACAGGAGCTCAAGTTACTTCCATCTTGAGTGATCACGTTGACTCAACTCTCACCTCAACTGTATTTATAGAGCACTTTCAAACAGCCATCGCTGCACACAAAGTGCTGTACATGGAGCAACTAACAAATACAACCGTAAAGCAACAAATCAGTAACAAAGACAGTAGAAAGCACCAAACAACAACACCAAGATCAAATCGGAGTCATGCTGAGTCAAATGTCAAAGAATACAAGTGAGTTTTGAGGTGGGTTTTAAAGATGGACAGGCTTGCCGAATGTTCAGTGGGAGGTCATTCCAGAGAGAGGGACCAGCAACGGAAAAGGCTCGATCCCCTCTGAGCCTCAGTTCAGTTCTTGGTACTTCTAATTCTCAAACCACATTGTTTTGTGTTTTTTGTTATTGTAAAGTGTCCTTGGGTGTCTTGAAAGGCACTTATAAATAAAATGTATTATTATTATTATTAATGTCTGGTACGCAGACCTGAGGTGCCGGGCAGGTGTGTAGGGGCAGATGAGCTCAGAGAGGTAAGGTGGCGCGAGGTCATTTAGAGATTTGAAAACAAATAATGGGATCTTGAAAATAACTCTAAAATAGATAAGGAGTCAGTGACTCTTGACTGGTAGTCAGTCAAGAGGCAAGCAAAGGCATTCTGGACCAGCTGGAGGCGCTTCATGGAGGATTGGCTGACTCCAAAGTAAAGGACATTGCAATAATCGAGCCGGGATGTGACGAAGGCATGAATAACTGTCTCAAAAGTGTTCATGAAAGAGGTTGACATGTCCTTGAGCAATATACTCAACACCCAGTTGCTCCCGATGGTTGCATCATCATCAGGAGACTTAGACATTTAGTATCTGTACCGTGAAGGTAGAAAAGTACTATCCAAGTGAAAGCACTTTCATGAAATACTGCATTTTTTAAAACGTTTCAGGGACAGCGGTTACTACAGTGGACAGCTTATCAGGTTACAGGGTACATAACGGGGTTAAACTTGACGACCGTCATTAGCTTCCTTAAAACCCATGTTTTGTGTGTAGCTGTAGTTTTGTGAATACTTTAATACTTTTTGTTCCTAGTTGGGAATCAATATTCATGCGTGTCAAGCCAAGGAAAATGTTGTCATCATGTATTCAATTTTTGCCATTCCTTCATCTATATATATATTGCGCGTCGTCCCGCACGCGGTCTGTCCTTCCGTCTGCCCCTTTTCAAAACGTACCTACTTCACCGCGCCGCTGCGCGCCGCCACTGCGCCGCTCAGGCAGTGGCTCACTACGATCGCGCGGGCATCTTAGCGAAAAAATGTTGTCTACCCACAAGCATTGCAATAAAATTGTTAGTTATTTAGTAGAGCTAAACATCTTTATTTTCGCGATAAGCAATGAAGATGAACAAAAAGTTGAACCAAGCAACAACACTTTTGTGGGCCGAAGGCCCACCTTACCAGCCTTCCGCAGGAACTAGCTGATGAGCCGCCCGGAGGGCGGCGAACCACCACCTTACCAGCCTTCCGCAGGTAAGTTTTTAATATAAAACTTTTCGTTACTTCAGTTTTCACTATTGCTTTGTAAAATAATTTATGTTTTACAAATGTTATAAAGTAAACAAAACTGAGATAAATAAGTTCGTATTTTCCTCTCACAATGCAGCAACCATTTTAATATACATTATCTTCAACAATGCAACAGAAAATATTTAGCGACTACCAAACTCAATACTTTATGGTTGTTACACTGCTTGTACAGTATAGTAAATTATACAATGAAAAGTTGTAATTTTTGTAAAATTTCTTCTCAGATCCCCAAACGTTCTCAACGATGTTGAACACTGAGTATGAGAGAAGTGTATCATTATATACAAAACCACAAGGTCCAGGCTGAAACACAAACATAGTGAGCAGAACAGGTGGCCTTGAATGAGTGAAAGACATGTACCGGTATCACTGTTTCAGGTTGGGCATCGCTTGACGCCTTGTTTCGATTCCAATTCCAAACTACTATCAATTTTGATTATTTTCGGAGGCAGGTGAAAAAACATCTCCATGATTTAAACCGGTGATGTCTAAACAACGGCATTCCTTTTTTTTGTGTGTGTGGCCTGCGACAGACTAAAATAAACATTTAACATGCCCTACATTGGACCGGTACCAACTTTCTCCACATTGTGGTTAGGCAGGAATAATACACCCACACATGCTCCTGGTTCTCCTTCGTTGGCATTAAAATTAGGAGGCAAATTTTTTTAAAAAAGAATCAGAATGTTAGTCCCAGCGCCAATCAATTCTCGGTATCCGATGCCCAACCCCCACTTGTCTTGCCAATTGCTGTGTGTCAACTTATTTTCAGAAGACAGTAAATAGATACTGCAATACTAGATGGATTATTCTCTGTTACACTTTTCTACAGGACTGTCACTTCAGAAGAATAGAAGAAAAGGCTTGCTGAAATGTGAGTGGCGTGTCTCCGAAAAGCGTACCTCTCTCTAAGGCAACAAGAAACTCCCGGTTTCGCTGCAGTTCTCTCATGAACTCCTCGTTCTGTAGAAAAAGGGCTATACGCTCGTCTTCCAGATACTGCTTCAGTTTCTTGTCTTGCTCTGTTGCGACTGCCGTCAGATTTGGACGGCCAGTTGTGCCTGCAGCTCCAGATTGAGAACATGACCGGGTTGTCCAGTGACTCGAAGAGACCGAAGATGAGGATGGTGTGGATCCAAGCTGGGAGATATCGGCCTGAGTGCTCTGTGGAAAAGACAAGTCATAAGCAATGAATGGGCTTTGAAGTTCATTTTTGCTCAACAGTGAAAGGTTTTCGTGACTCGCAGCGCATTTGAAGCATTCTAAGCAAAAATTTTGCTCCCTTGCCCATTCCGCGGACGTGAAGTGAAGTGAACTTTTGCCGACGGCGGTGGGTTGACAACAGCCAATCTGCGGCAAGAACGTACTAAATATGTCACAATCCTTTGCTAAACAAGCACACAGCCAAAGAAAGTACATTTAAAAGTCATGCACAGCCACTAAGTCGTGAAATAAAAACAATTTGGGACAATATTATTGCGGTAGGGGTGCATGGTATAAATGGTACGGAGGCATTTAAAACTGTACAGCTTTTGGATAGTACCGGCAATTGCAGCGCCACCGCTAGCCACATGGTGTTACCATGTTTTAACGACAGTTGACTTCACATGGAGCAAGCTGGGGGAAACGCTGAATGTAACGCTCATGGTGACCGTGAACTATCTCAACACGACGCTTGTCTCAAGTGTGTTTGTACGCGGGGGTGACTACACTGCGCTTTGCTTTGGGCAGACAAGAGGAGGGGCACTAAACAAGTTGTAAACAATTCAGCCCACTCACCACAAGATACGCCATTTTCCTTGCTCTAAGTTATCTTAGCCTGTTGCTCCTTTTTGTCTCCGTCGCGTCCTATAAAGGAAGCTGGTGTTTACCTCTCCAATCGACAGACCACAATGATACTGTCCCACTTTTTTTTAATTTATTTTGCCACATGGTCATTGTGCACATGTGTTGTTTAGGAGACAAAGAAAAACAAATTGTGTGCCTTTTGACACTAAACGCCAAAGTGCTGTGTGCATACAGCCCATTGTCCGTCCATCCATTTTCCGATCTGATTATGCTCACAAAGGTCGTGGGGGGTGCTGGAGCCTATCCCAGCCGTCTTCGGGCAGTAGGCATGGGACACCCTGAACCGGTTGCCAGTCAATCACAGGGCACACAGAGACGGACAACCACCCACACTCACACTCAGATCAAGGGACAATTTGGAGTGTCCAGTCAGCCTGTCATGCATGTTTATGGAATGTGGGAGAAAACCGGAGTACCCGGAGAAAACCCACGCAGGCCCGGGGAGAATACACAAATTCCACAGAAGGAGGCCAGAGCCGGAATTGAACCCAATACCTCTGCACTGTGAGGTCAACGCGCTAACCACTGGACCACCGGGCCGCCCACAGCCCATTGTATGATGAATAAAGTTGTTTTTCACGGTTGTTGTGCGTGCATTATTGGACATAACATTTTGCCAATGAAGATGGAGTTTGACTTGGAACTGCTGCCCTCATTCCTCACTACCAGTGGCGTTCAAGACTGGTGGAGATCAGAATAGCCAAAACTAACGTGGCCATTTGCAATTCTTAACCACACCCTTCTTATTTTCATACTCTCAAAGCCACACAGACGTATGAAGACGTCCGCTTTGTTGGCTTAAAATTTCCCTCCGCTCAAGAGAGAGATTCTTCAAGAGATCATAGTTAGCTGTACATGTTCTACAAGAAATCTGTATCAAATGTTGTGGGCTTTGTTTCACTTACCTTTACACATTGTAATTGTTGAGGAAGGATTCTCAGGAAATCATCTGGGAGATTTCCAAGCAATGGAGGGTTCCAGTTCCGGAAGCTTTTCACCTTCTTGTGATCTGAAAGTGGCTGGTCTTCAAATCTATGAAGGGAAATACCATGGCAAGATAGAGAGATTCTTAACAACAACATTTGGAATATTTTTGTACAAAACATAATTTCCTATCAGTCATTAATACAGCGGTATCCTGATTTAGGAGTTTAATTTGCTCCATGACCTTGTTTCTAAAATTACCTTTCCCCATTGAAATGAGTGGCAATGGAATTCATTTGTTCCAAAACCCACCCCAGCCCCACCAAAAAATAATATTTAAAAAAAAAAAAAAAAAATGATGAATAGCACTTTACTGTATTGCACCTTATAAAAACAAATTCAAAACAGAATTCAATACAATGTAAAGAATGAAACATTTTCATACCTGTCAACTCATACGGTTTAGCCATAGTTCATACGAATTTTGTGGTGAATCTGACGTATATGGCCGTATCGCACAAATCATACGGATTCTGAAAATTTCAATTTTTTGTCGACTCTAGTGAGGATAAAGCAGTTAGGAAGATGAATGAATGATTTCATGCTTCAACTGAATGGACAATATGTTGCTCCTTCTGGTGTGTACAGTGGCTTGCAAAAGTATGAACTTTCTGACCTTTTGCCACATTTCAGGCTTCAAAATATAAAATTGGAATTTAGTGCGTGGGGAATCAACAACACCATATATATTTTTAACTTTTTGAGGAAATAAAAAACTGAAAAGTCGGTCGTGGATTCTTTTTCGGCCCCTTTTCCCGTCAAGTCAAGTCAACAGTATTTATAGAGCACTTTCAAACAGCCATTGCTGCATACAAAGTGCTGTACATGGAGCAATTTAACATGCACAATAAACAGCAAGACAAATCGGTAATAAAGGCGGTAGAAAGCACCAAACAGTAAAATCAAGAACAAATCTAAGTCATGCTGAGTCGAATGCCAAAGAATACAAGTGAGTTTTGAGGAGGGTTTTGAAGATGGGCAGCGAGGAGGCTTGCCGAATGTTTAGTGGGAGGTCATTCGAGAGAGAGGGACCAGCAACAGAAAAGGCTCGATCCCCTCTGAGCCTCAGTTTAGTTCTCAGTTTAGTTTAGTTCGTCAGTGGAGTCAGCTCTCTCAAGTACTTCCCTGATGATTCCAGAATGATCCAATATGGACCTAAATGTTGACGATGATAAACAGAGTCCATCTACGTGTAATCTACTCTCAGTATAAATAAATGCACCTGCTTGGTGATGGGCCCAGAGGTCTATTAAAAGAATAATGGAGAGTAAACAGCATCGCAAAGACCAAGGAACACTCTAGGCACATCCGGAATAAAGTTAGAGAATTTAAAGCACAATTAGGATACAAAATGTTTTCAAACATCTCCCGGAGCCCTGTTCAAGCAATCACATTGAAATGGAAAGAGTATGAGACAATTGCAAACCTACCAAGACTCGTCCGTCTCTCGAAATTTTGTTACAGCTGCAACTGTTGTCAAAGCGCAATATGAATAAAGATGTATTGTATTATACTTTCACAACGTCTGGAACTTGTCAACACACCGCACCGTTATTTCACTTTTCTTTGATTATAACTTTTAAAGAGCGAGAGAAGCCAAAATCTATATCACAATTTTAAATCCAATTAGTCGTCAACCCCAATAGATGCCTCAACAAAGATATTAGGAGGAAATAGAAAGCAAAGATAACCAGACCAAATAAGCTAAATTTGATCATTTCCCAGTGTGTGCCTCTCTCTAACGGACCAGTAAAAGCCTGGTCCACATGGCAATATTTTAAAATTGACAGTAGACTTCCAAAACATTTGAGACCCCACACATGAAGAGAGCGAGAGAATGGATAGATGGATGGATGGATGGGTCGCAGGTACAGCAGCTTTGAAAATACAGTGATTTGTGTGTAGCCACTCGGCAAAATCAACCCATCGCACACAAACCCGAATTCACTCAAATATTCCAGTCAGACGGGAAATCTGGCAAAATTTTGAAATTACCATATTTTCACGACTATAAGGCGCTATTAAAAGTCTAAAATTTTCTCCAAAATGGACAGTACGCCTTATAATGCGATGCGTCTTTTCTATGAGCCGAGTTCCAAAATCTGGCTGAGACCCGACATGCTGTTTATATAGAGAAAAGGCGGAAGTGAGGTCGGCCAATCAGTGAAGTGCGGGGAATCGGTCGGCCAATCAGTGAAGTGCGTCCGCGCACTTATATTTACATATCTCTCTCTCCATAATTTACATATATGAAGAGAGGTGGACGTGAGGGAGGACAGGCACGCAGGGGGTGGGTCCGGCAATGAGTGAAGGGTGGGCGTGTAAGGCACGCCTCTAGCAGGTACCAGCACATGTATAAAATGTGAGTGTGTGCATTATTGCAAAACAACTTCGGTTTTGGTTTTCAAGAACCCCCGAAAATGAGTTCCACAAAGAGACACGCCTACGAAGCGCAATTCAAGCTCCAAGCCATCGGTTATGCAGTGAAACACGGGAATCGAGCAGCCGCCAGAGAATTTAATATCAACGAATCCATGGTTCGCAAATGGAGGAAGCAGGAGAACGAGCTTCGCCAAGTCAAAAAGACCAAGCGCTGTTTCCGTGGAAATAAGGCGAGGTGGCCAGAGTTGGAAGACCAACTGGAGCGGTGGATTCTTGATCAAAGAGCAGCCGGCAGAAGCGTCTCCACGGTCACCATTCGACTAAGGGCGAAAACGTTAGCCGAAGAATTGAAAATTGAACATTTTCAAGGAGGTCCGTCTTGGTGCTTTCGCTTTATGAAACGGCGCCATCTATCTATGAGAGTGAAGACGACCGTGGCTCAGCAACTTCCAGCGGACTACAAAGAAAAGCTGGCCGTTTTCCGCACCTACTGCAGTAAAAAGATTGTCGACAAACGCATCCAGCCTAACCACATTACCAACATGGACGAGGTCCCGCTGACTTTCGACATCCCGGTGAACCACACTGTGGAGAAGAAGGGGACCAGCACGGTTGCGATACGCACAACGGGGCACGAGAAGTCAGCTTTCACTGTCGTTCTTGCTTGTCATGCTAACGGACAGAAACTGCCACCTATGGTGATTTTCAAGCGAAAGACGCTGCCGAAAGAAAAGTTTCCAGCCGGCGTCATCGTGAAAGCAAACCAAAAGGGCTGGATGGACGAGGAGAAAATGAGAGAGTGGCTAAGTGTATGTGTAGGTGTATGTTAAGAGACCGGATGGCTTTTTCCATGCCTCGCCGTCACTCTTGATTTGCGACTCCATGCGTGCCCATCTCACACCAGCGGTGAAAGACAAAGTCAAGCAAATGAACTCCGAGCTTGCCGTCATTCCCGGAGGCTTGACGAAAGAACTCCAACCGCTGGACATCGGCATCAACCGGGCGTTCAAGGTGAAGTTGCGAGCGGCATTGGAAAAATGGATGATCGATGGCGAACACAGCTTCACGAAGAGTGGGAGGCAGCGCCGGGCTAGTTACGCCAAGATCTGTGAATGGATTGTAGCTGCTTGGACGAACGTTGCTCCTAGTACAGTTGTTCGAGCTTTTGGCAAAGCCGGCATCATTTCCGTGGAGCCACATGACGACGAGAGTGACTCTGACAACGAGGGGGAACCCGGCGGTTTGAATGGATTACCGATACTTGCACAATTGTTTAATTCGGACACAGAAGATGACGACTTTGATGGCTTTCTGAGTGATGCTTGAGCAAAAAAAGTGAGTAGCTTGTAAATAAAATGCACCCGAACTCAGTTCTGCTTTCGTTGCCTTTTTAAAAACGTGTTTTAGCTTCGAGCTTCAGTGTGTGCTTCAAGCTAACGTGTTAGCGAACGTGTTAGCATGCATGCATGCCGTATGTTTAAGCGTATGTTTTACCACTTTAAAACTGCGCCTATTCGTGTGGTGCGTCCTGTATATGTGTAAAATACAGAAATGTCACCCATTAATGAGACTGCGGCCATTGGTACGGTGCGCCGAATAGTCGTGAAAATACGGTAAATGTGACAAATTGAAATTGAATATGGTCACCAGATGCAAGTCGAAACCTTTGAACCAAGAACTCCCGCCTTACCTTAGTGGGGGTGTCGAAGGGGCTTCTGGGTATTTTCTGTCAAAAATGTGCATGTCATATGTAGGTGGTGAGTAGATTGGAGGTGGTTCCTCATCTGAACTGTCTGGTTCAAGTGTTCTCTCCAGAATCTAGAGAGGAAGGAAGGAAAATAATATATATCACACACGTACAGTATGCTTCAATTCAATCTCTTCATGTCATTATTATGGTCTATATCCACTCCAGAAGGGATGGCAATTTAGTAAAATACTATCAATACTAATATGCATTGATGAGCTTAGACACTTTCCACTGACCTCTGGCGGGATACTGTCATCAGAGTCTGTGCTATCATCTGAAGCCTGTCCATCAATGCTCATCTGGAGAAGCTGGTCAATGGTGGCATCCACAGCTCCGTTATTGGAGCGTAGCACACACTCAATGACTTCATAGTCCATTGTCGGGAACATGATCTTGAAGTCCTCCATGGCCTGGTTGAACTCTAGGCGGCGTACCTGGCGGTTGGGTCTGCTGTTGTTAAGCTCGCCCTGTCCATCACTACCGCCACTGCTTCTAGATCCTCCATTACTACTGCTTCGTCGGAACAGGCTGGTCATCGTCAGGTTCTCGACAACCTAATGCTAGGATGGCCGTTAGGCGTGTGATCTTTAGGTGTTCCTCGGTTCCCTCTTGATTTATCAGCTACTCATTCTATCATAAACATAGTAGTCAGTTCTGGGTCATGAGTGATCCTCAACAGTTGGATTCAGTTGCCTTTGGCATGGCGCTGTCATGGGGTGTGAGGAGTGCATGTCAAGCCTCTTTTAGGTTTTAAGACCTACGATAGAGGGGGAAAAAAGGATATTATGTTACCTTGGCTATTTTATTTTGCTTAGAAATCGTGTAGTTCCTTTGACAGCTGTGCGATACCGGAGCTCAATTGCTGTGCAGTCCCGACCTTCAGTATGTATGTAACAAGATGTTCTTTCTAACAGCATCATTCTTTAGCCTAGTTGCACTGAAAACGTTTTTAATTGTAAAGAACACTATTTTTAAAAGTGGATAAGGACGGGAAGAGATACCCCTACTATTCAAGCAGGTTAAGCAAAATTAAAAACATTTATCGGTAATCTAAAAATTTACAGCTTGCAGCATCCGCTTCTATTGTATACTTATATCCCAACTTCATTTAGTGTGGATAAAGTCAAATTTTATTGCGGAAAAATTAATTCACATTTAGATATAAAATAGCTGGGTAGTAACCTGACATTTCTTTATTTGGTTAACATCAGCGATCCTTGAATCTTGTCTTCATTTGGTCACGTTTCAGTTGTTGCAAATTACACAGCCAGCAGGAAGATTTGGTGACCTGGTACTGGTGACATGTTTCACCTGAGAATTTACCTTTAAATCTGGGGTGAAAATGGTGAATAATCTCCTTGCTCAGCAATATTCACTGCAGCTACAACCTCATTCTGGCTGTACGCTACCTGACGTTTTTTTTTCCAACAGCTATGATTGTTTTAGAGTCAAGAAACTACCCATAAAATGTGTTATGAAACCCTAAAGTTTGAATTTCATGGTCACTGCCTCAACAAGTAGTCCATTGGTACTTGGCAAGCAATGTTTTGGTCTGATCCAAACAGGTCAACCATTCATTGGTACAGTGACAACATTTCTCTCAGCGTAGAAATGAAAAAGCCTTCACTGATTCGCCATCACCTCATCCTTGGTAAATTATACAGAGCAACGTAAAAACAGGACAGACGTCACCACGACTACTGAGGCTGCCATGATTGTTGCGTACCTAATTTACATAAATAAACCAATAGTCGGATTGGACGACGTGCCGTCACATGACTGTAGCACTAAAAATTACATCGTCTCAGGGGCTGGAAAATAACGATCTTTACTGTCAAATAAGACAAGAACCGCAGAATTACACGCGGTGGAATACAGCAATAGTGACATTTCAATGTTGTTGGCGCGCCGATGAATGGAACGAAGGTGAACGATACACAGCCACCGCTGATGGTCTCGGTCAGGGGTCCCCAACCGCTGGGCTACGGTACGTGGATCATTTGGTGCCGGGCCGCACAGGAAGAATAAATAACTTACATTCCTTCCGTTCTATTGATTTCGGAATCTGAGAGATGATTTATTTTGAAAAATTACCGGATCCTCTGTTATATCAGTCTACAGTAAGTGACTCTTGACGCAGGTGAATGCACACTTCTCAGTCACATGATAGGAAATGAAACCCAGGAGCTAGAAAAATGAATTTAAAAAAACAAACATCTTTGAAAAGTTGTTTTCGGGAAGGGAAAAAGGCCCAGCCAGCAGACAGAAGAGGAGCCTACGACTTTCAAGAAAGGCCACATTTAACAGACAGTATCAGGAGTCCTATTTCGAATACGGCTTTATCTCAACAGGAGATTCACACACACCACGCCTACTTTGCATAATAAGCGGCAATGGTTAGTCGTGTTTTTCATGCAGTTTTTATTTGCGGCGCATCTTATTTTGAAGGCATGTTTGAACGTTACCATAGCGACCAGAGAACGCTGCGGCCAGATAAGATGTTCCTTGTGTCATGATTCGTGTTTATTATTGTTTCGAAAATACCACACTTTTCATGCAGGTCATATCATATTGGTGTATCTATCCGGCCTTAAAGGCCCTGAAAATATTGTCTGACATGAAACCGGTCCGCGGGGCAAAAAAAGGTTGGGGACCGCTGGTCTAGTTCATGGTGTCAAACTCAAGGCTGAAGCCAGATTTGGCCCACCATGTCATTTTATGTAGATCGCTTAAACAAATCGTGGGTGACAACTTCCATGATGCTTGCTAAAATCTGTACCGAAATGTCAAATTGTTATGTGTAATAAATAATGTTGCGATTTTGTAATAATTTTGCAACCCTGTTTACACTCACTTGAACAACAATAATTGAACAAAAAACAAATAGCTGACTGTTTTCAAAACTAGTAAGCAATCTTTTTTTTTGTTTGTGTAAAAGTAATAATGTGATGTGATGATGAAACGTTAATTCGGTTTTTGTCATCACGGCCCTGCGAGGGAAGACGCAACTCCAAAGTGGCCCGCGACAAAAATTAGTTTGACACCCCTGGCTTTCATGACGACAATTTTGACATTCATACATAACTTGTGAAGACAACTTGGAAGGAGACGCAACACCCACAACAATACTACATCAGGGTAAAATGGGGACTGTTCAAAGGTTTATTAAAAACATCTTTAAAAGTTGGGCCAAATTTCATCAACCACACACTCCAAAGTCGTCGGCTGTGAAACAACTCTGTCTGAACAAGAAAGTAGTCACTTTTTAACTTTATTTCCACTTAAGTTCACAATAAGTTATATTGACAATAAAGGAGGGGGAGGGGCAATGAAAACACACCCCAAAAACACAAAACAATAACGATACACCTAACTTGAAACCTATGTGAGCCTTCAACATCTCACCTCTATAACAGGGGCCCCCAACTGCCGGTCCGCGGACCGGTCCGCAGGGCATTTGGTACCGGGCCGCACAGAAAGAACTTGCCTTAATTCCGTTTTATTTATTTCGGAATACGAAAGATGTTTTATTTAGAAAAATTACCGGATTCTCCCTACTCAGGAAACTGAGGTCTTTTGGGGTTCAGGGGTCACTCCTTAAGACATCCTATAACTCGGTGGTGGCCTCGGCCATCCATTATGGCATTGTCTGCTGGTCAGGCAGCATCTCAGCCCGGGACAGAAAGAGACTGGGGCGACTGGTCAGGAAGGCCAGTTCTGTCCTGGGTTGCTCCCTTGACACTCTGGAGGAGGTGGGCAACAGAAGGATGCTAACTAAGCTAAAAGCTATGATGGCCAGTCCCTCCCACCCCCTCCAGCCCGCCCTGACAGCACTTGGTAGCTCCTTCAGCCAGAGACTGTTACAACCGCGCTGCAAGAAGGAGAGATACCGACGCTCGTTCCTACCGACTGCTGTCAGGCTGATGAATAAAAAAATAACAATCATAATAATAATAATAATTAAATGATGTGAAGGAAAATTGTAAATAGTACTGCGATTTATCCATTTTGTGTTCATATTGCATTTAATTGAAAGATGTTTGTTGTTTTTTTCTCTTTCTTCTTTCTACATACATTCTTGCTGCTGGAGGCTGTAAATTTCCCCAGTGTGGGACGAATAAAGGATATCTTATTGTTACATCCGTCTGTGTCACGCTTGACTCACGTCAAACCACTTCTCCGTCACGTGACCGATTACGCTAAAAACAAAACGTTGGAGGTCGCGCAAACTGAGTTTTAAAAAACTGCTGGAGATCGCAAATGACGTTGGCCTTAAAAGTACGTTCGAGACAACTGGATTAAAATTATGTCTGAATAATCTGAGATTGCCACAATAGCACTGTTGCCATTTCTGACATTCTACCTGTGTGAGGTGGGGGGTTTCCGCAGCAACGGCGACTAAAACAAAATTACGAAGTAGACTAGACATAAACCACACACTTGAGGTGTCATTGTCTCTTATTACCCCGAGATGGTACCGTCTAGTTGCAGAAAATCGAGCTCGGGACTGTGGTGAGTCGTCATTTTCGTGCACTTTTAATTTGCGTTGTATCGTATTTAGAAGGCATTAAACATTACCATAGCAATCAGTGTTGCGGCCAGATTAGACACTCCATGTGTTTATTATTACATTTCGAAACACCACAGTTTTCATGCAGCTCATACCATATTATTTTGTTGTATTATTCCGCCACATTTTAAATGCCGGTCCCTGAAAATATTGTCTGACATAAACCGGTCCGTGTGGCAAAAAAGGTGGGGGACCCCTGATCTATAATATCAGTTGCCCTCGTCAAAAACATGTCTGCAGAACAAGGATGACTCTGGCGTTATATACAACACTTTGCTGCTGTGATTGTTGCTCATTGTTGCAACTCACTGCTAACAGGCTAACGGTAACGTCTCATCTTTTGGCAAACACGTTACCCTTGAAAATCGATATAAATACCAGTAATGGTCACGCCGTGGTTTTAAAGTTAAAGTTTGGAGAACATATCTGATTTCGATTGGAACTCTATTAACCCGAAGGCGAATTAGCTAGTTCATAGCACTCACTTTAAAAGGTCCCACAGATAATTGTCATCCACAAGGCCCGACTAACTTCCAGAAGCACCCAATCCAAATTGACTAAGCTTACATTTGTCACAGATCTAGGACATCTGCAATACGACTGTCTGGCCACTCAGGAATTTCGATTTTTGCATTTTTGCCCTGGTCCTTTTAGACAAAGAGAATAAATTCGGTATTTGGCACCACAGTACACATCTGATATAATGCATCAAAGACCTAACCTAAAGCGAAACAAGTATTTCAGGTTGGACATAATGCGGTTAGGCTACCGTTACTCACAGATTGGTTGCGTCTTGAGCAGAAAAGAAAGTATCCACAGTGTAGCGGTGTGTCAACAGAAGGGCCAGCTGTTGTAATGGGACGGTGGGCCGTATCACTTTACCGTAATGGGAAACACAAATATCCAGTCTCTCCTCCACACTCTGAGCAATAAGCTACACCTCAGCTAGCAACCGGATGTGTCCATTTAACTCGGTGCACACAATGTAAACTCTACACACTGGAGAAAGTTCAGTGCCAATTTTCAATGGATTGTTTGCGCTGCACATCTATTTAGACACGATTTGCATTACATAAATATGACTCGTTTCGTTCGTATTTTTTGCGGAATTGTCGTTGCCTTCTGATGGTAAATTCATTTAAAACAAAGCGAGATTACAAGTGCAACATATCGTCTAATTTTCGTCCATTATATATGAAGTGAAAAAAGGATGAAAAGTCCCGACATTGCATTTCTAAATGTGCCAGAAGAACCTGCACTATGTCGGAAAAAATATTCCAGTTCACTGTTAAATATTAACTTTTCAAATTAATGTGTCCCCGTCGTACATTTATTACTGCTCTTGTTTTTCCCCATTGTCTTTAGTTCTGTTTTGAAAAGCTTTTAAAAGAACATTTAATCGTGTAAAGCTCAATACCGCGGCCAGGCCAGCCTCAACACAGAAAGCCTAAGTCAAACTAGCTCTCACCGCGATTGTTTATACCGGGCATTACGGTAATCCGCCGCCCGCTGCCAACTACTAAATAAGAGCTGATTGACGAATACATTCATATACCGATAAATGGTTTGGATTTAAAATAATGTGATTATATAACTCCATTGGGGCCACGAAACCAGTACACCTCCAGAGAAAACGAACTGTATCAGGATTGCACCAAGAAACGTTCTGAAATTGATAGAAAGAGAAGTCAATGTTAACTTTGCATCAGTGACTGCAAATATATCTGATAAAAGTAAAAACCTTAAAAGTAATGTTTTGTTATCCCGCTGCCAGACCAGTTCTAGGGCCCAGTAGGCCACCCCAGGTATCCAACCAACGTACTAATATTAAGATCTGACTCAGCATTTTAAAACTAAAGTCCTCTGACATCTGCAATTTTTACCTTTAAAAGAATAATTAAAAATGTAATTTTCTTTGTCCCTCAACCAGTTCAAGGGCACCGTGGGCCACCCCAGGTATCCAGCCAAAATACTTTCACTGAGGTTTGATGTTGTGTTTTAAAAGCATTCTGAAATCTGCAAATCTGACCTTAACTACAGATTTGTTTTAAACATTAAAAGTCAATTTTCGTTATCCGACAACCAAACCAGTTCCAGGCCACACTCGCCCCCACTCCCCTTCGTAATTTCAGAATAAAATGCCTCTGAAGTCTACAAATTTTACCTTTAACACCTGACTAAAACATTTAAAAATCAATATTTGTTATCCTGCAATCAGACCAGTTCTACAGTTAAAGGAACAGCCCAAAAAAAAATACAATAAAAGGCTTACTGTTGCTTAATTCATATGCCACAAACAATATTAATCAGAATGCCGTATTTAGACTAGTTGGCCTGTAATTAACTTATTGTCAAGAAAATTTGGGGGTCGACATCCCCTTTAAAAACTGTGTTTCTTTTGCAGCAAGCTTCGGGTCATTGTCAATCTACATTGTGAAGTGTCGCCCCATTAATTTTGAAGCATTTGGCTAAATATGAGTGGCAAACACTTCAGATTTAACTCTACTGCTTTTGTCATCAAGCCAAATCATTGTTAAAGAGATCGAGTTCAACGAGCAGTCACATGCCAACGCCACGACAACACCACCACCATGCTTCACTGATGAGGTGGTATGATTTGGATCTTGAGCAGTTCCTTCCCTTCTCCATCCTTTTCTTTCTATCGTTCTGCTACAAGTCGATCTTTTGTCTCATCTGTCCGTCCCCAAGATGTTCTGGAACTGTAAGGGCTGTTTTATGTTTCTAAGCAAACTCGAATCTCATCTTGTTTTTGAGGCTCACTAACGGTTTGTTTACACCTTGTGACGATAAACCCTTTGTATTTCCTCTGTTGAAGTTTGTTTTCTTAATTTTTAAATTTTGACATTGATATACTCGCCTCCTGGAGTGCTCTTGATCTGCTCAATTGTAGTGACGGGGTTTTTCTTGATGAGGGAAAGGATGCGTCTGTCATCCACACTAGTTTTCCAAGGTCTTCCAGGTTTTTGGCGCTGGTGATCTCACCGGTGCGTTCTTTTTCAGAATGTTCCAAACAGTTGATTTAGCCAGACTGAATGTTTTTTGCCATCTCTCCGATGGGTTTGTTTTGATTTTTCATGTATATGTATCTTGCTCAGGGATGGCAATGGCTAGTGGTGTAAAAAAAAGCGGAAAGGGGCGTGGCCTGGACGGGGCGACCAATCAAGTAAGACATCATACACGTCCAATCGCAGGGCTGTTTACAATCGCAAGATGGAAAGACTGATCGGGAGAACTCGTGAAAACTCGACGATAAGGTACCTGAACCCCCCCCCCCCCCCCCCCGCTAAAATTTTCTCAACGGATTTAGACGATTCACAAAAATGATCAATTTAAGAAATAAAACGGCGGATTTCCGCGTATCCGCGGAAAATTGCCATCCCTGCTTGCTTTATTGACAGTGACATACCTTTGCACTTCATATTAAGAGATGATCCCACCAGATTCCAAATTAATATACCACACTTGAAATTAACTCTAAGCCTTTTGTCTTCTGTTAAGTGAAATGATGTCAGGGAATGATCCCAGCCTGACCATGGAACAGCCAAGTAGCCAATTGTCCCAATTAATTTTGGTCCCTTCTTAAGGTAGCGGCACACATAAAACGTGCAGTAATTTCTACACCGTTCAGCTGATTTGGATACAATAGCCTTCATTTCAAGCACACATTGTTTAATTTCAAATCCATTGTTGTCTTGACCAGAGCTGGAATGCTGAAAATTGAGTCAATGTCCAAATATTTTTGGGCATAAATGTAGCTACATTCTCTTGCTTTTAGGATTGTCACACTTGACAATTCCTCCACCACTAATGAAAAGCCTTGAAAACAAATGCATATATACACTTTAAACACCCTTTATTGTTTTTCCTAATCCATCTGTACAATCCAAGTGAAGATGAGCCTAGCAAAAAACTTCATCTGTACATTTAAAAACTTTGGGGCACAGTATTTTCAAATATCCCAATACTGACTTGTCTAGCTATTCATAAACAAACAAACAAACAAAAAAAGTCCCACAACTGATGGGTGAGTGAAAGGTTGAGAGGCAAGATTAAACAGAACACACCAAACAATAGCAATAAATACCTGTTATTCCCTTTGAATTCCACTCGGGTCGGCATTATAGAAAATACAGTTTCATCTTATTTACATAGAACCAAAGTAACCATTTAGGTGTTTTGGAAACTAATTTGCATTACAAGAGACGCCATCTTCAGCAGTGGTCCCCAATCACCGCCCTGTTGGCCGCACAGAAAGACACATGGGGGATATCCTTCATGTTGTAGATATTTCCCTCCCCCACCACGCCTGATTCAAATGATCGGTTCTCAGGTTCATGCAGATCTTGCTGATGAGCTGATTGATGATCATTTGAATGAGATGCGTTGGAACAAGGCTACATAAAAAAACAAGCTGGATAGTGGCCCTCAAGGATCAGAATTTGACATGTATTCCGGCGACCAGCTGTGAGCATCTGACGTGGCAGAAATGTGCGTGACAACAGCCAATCAGAGTCCAACTTTTCCTTCTCTATGGAAATGGGGAGATGAAAAGTAAATGAAGCCATTATGCAAGTCAGTCCTCAAAAGCAAGCAACAACAAGCCTGTTGAATCATTTGAACAAAGAGCACCCAAGTGTTGTTGTGGAAAGAATGATACTGCATGAGGAGTTTGCACAGATTGCATATGTACCAGCTACCAAATAGCTGCGCATCCCCCATCGGGTCAAAGCTGCAATCAACAGTCATCGTTTCATCATGCACAAACAACCCACCCCTCCCAACCCGAATGATGCCGGACTCCAAAAACCCACTTTTTGGACCGGTTCTGTCGCGCGAAAAAGGTTGGGGACCACTGATCTACAGTATTTACTACATAATAGGGGCTACAGATACAAGAGGACAGGTTTCTGTAGGTTTTTTTTTTGCCAAGTTTACACGCAAACATGCCAGAAGTTCTCTGCAAGTACAGAGATTCACCACCTTGGTTTTGCAGACTCATTACATAGGCATTGTGTCTTCTATCTTCATCTTCTCATTATGTGCCTCAGAAAAAAAGGGGGAGGGTGAAGTCTCTTTTAGGTACACATTTACAGTGTGCATGGAGCCCTGTTTAAATACAAAATTTTCTGTATGAATTTACACACACAAAAATGGACTCGACATATTTCTCAAGGACCCTTGGCCAGGAGTGTGGAAACCTTTTTTTAATCCAATTAACCCACCCCTCCCACCCCCCAATCAACCAACCACAGAGAATAAATGTTTAAATCTTGCATTCAGATAATACAGGTCACAGAAAGTCATTTATAAATAGTAGTGTAGCCCATATATACTTGTATGACTTATAATCTATAACTTTATAGTTCTCGGATTTTAACAAAGCAGGCCCCCCTTATCACTTTTAAAGTAGGTAAGTAAGCCACACTGCATGAGAGTCATGTAGTTTTCCAATCTGCTACTATATTTAAATGGTGCTTTACTCAATTTCCAAAGTGATGTTAATGAACCAGACAACATCAATAAGTAGTGCATGTCTCAGACCTGTTTCCTTTAGGTCCTTTTATACATTTCTTTTGCCATCTTAAGAACCTCAATGCTCTCACGAAAAAATATTTAGAAACATTAACGAAACTCTTTTTAAAAAAAAAGAATATACTTGGTTTTGGTGGTGTTGTGACAAAATTTAGAAGTTATGGCTAAGCATTATTTCAGTCAAAAAGCCTCTGATAGTCTGCAGAGAGCCTCGAGTTCAAATCCATAGAGAACAGCTTTTTTTGTGATCATAAACAAGTCAGAATAATGTTAGTGTCGCTTGTTAGTGACAGTTGTTGCCCAGCCAGCCAGGTGACCGTTTTATGCTTTTAGTGCTCACTATCAACTCAGCCTTGCACTTTGCAACGTGAACATTACTAGCCTTACAATTATACCAGACGAATAACATTTATGCATAACACTTTGAAATTTACTGACCTACAGCTGTCACTTATTTGGTATTTACTGTTGACAAGTGTCTACACAGTCTGACATGTCTCATCACACTGCGCAATTACTGAAAGACGATGTCCAAAAGCCCAGTGCAAAAGTTCAGGTTGGGGGAGAAAAAATATATTGGTTAAATCTTTATTTAAATTACAAAAGACCCTTTTTTTTCATGTACAAGTTTTCTCTTCCTTTCATTTGGGGATTTCTGTTCCGCACGAGAACCAGGAAAAGGTTTGTCTTATTTTGAAACAGTGCTGTTCTCGAAGACTATGCCTGAAAAATATTTTAATGTCTTTTTATAGGAAAAGAACAACAGGAAAGCAAAAAAAACAAACAAAACAAAATCAAACAAAAAATCATCCAGTGATGTGTCTAACTGGTGATGACTCAGAATCCATCCACCCATACACCAAAGCCCCTCTCTGCCAGCGTGCGGTTTATTGAAATAACCTGAAAGAAGAGAAATTAGTTGGGTTAGAATTATTGCTTAGAAAGCATGTGAGGAAAATAAACACGATACATAAGTGACTGATAATAAATCATAAAACTGATTTTAGTCACACAAACTGCTCTTTGTAAAGAAATGTTAATCCAAGGTGTCATGTCTACCTTGACATTATGCCTGGAGCCTTATGGTCAAGATATCAAAGGAGTTTAAGTGTTAGTGGGGGGCCTTAAGTATTAGTGGGGGGAGGGGGGGGGGCAAAAGAAAACATTTGTTTGTATTGCCTAAACAAATTGTTTCAGTTTTTTTCTTTGTTTTTTTCTTTGAGGGGGTGGGGGGGGGGGGGGGGGGCTCCACCCTTGGGTTAACACCAGCCTTCCATCACTCAGCCTCTACATCAGGGGTGGGCAAACTTTTTTTTAAATTTTACAGAAGGGCTGAGTCAGCACGAGCTATGGTATATTAAAAAAATTATATAAACTGCATTTGTTGACAGTCCATATCAAACATCAACAGAACAAAAGCATGAAAGCACTATATTAATATACTTTTTTTAATGAGAACGGTGTTGTTGATAACATACTATAGCCAGTGCATTGCTGCAGATGGGTTGTGATCAGAACAATAGAAGTAGAGCGATACAGAGGTGGTAGATATGATCTCTTTCCCTCCGTTTTCCCCCTCCGTGCTCTGCAACTACAAATCAATGCGCCGCCTGGCGTTGAAATGTCTGTCATTACAAGTCCAAATGAAATGAATGCAATCATTCACATCGAACCTTAATTGTGTACCAACCTTCGGCGGGCCAGATTAAAAAGACCAACAGGCCGGATCCAGAGTTTGCCCACCTCTGCTCTACATGATGCACTACCCCACCTCCCGCAAAAAGCATTTTGTCATTGTTAAATTGGTTGGTTGTTTAGGCATTAAAAAATACCAAACAATAATTGGTGAATAAACAGTAATCGGAAAAGAAATATTCCTGCCAAACATTTGAATGCAAAAATAGATTTTTATCCAATTATTCAAGTGAATTATACAATAATTGATCGTAAAAATAGTCAAAGGCGGTGGCCGTACTGGAAATATACGGTAATTAGGTAACAAAACAATCATGTGATGTCTTACCTCTTCTCCCACCATGTTCCACAGATGAACCATTGGGAGGCCTGTATTGGTATCATAATTCGAGACCTATAAAACACAAGACAACCATGTTGCCCGTTAGTGACAGTCAACCAACAGTTCCGGAGAGTTGACTGACAAAAGCTTACTTGGGCAAGCAATGCAACTCCTCTTGTCATCTCTTCTAACACTGATGTGGCCTCTGATGAAAAACGGTCCTCTCCTGATACATTCGGACAACACAGACATTAGGAACTAAACTAATACCATCGGTTCTAAATACAGAATAAACTATTCCAAGACAGCCATGAAAAGTAACCTCGACCATTCCAAGATAAGCGTTTCATCTATGAAGTTTTCAGTGTCATAAGGTTTTGTGTCAACTCCGTGTACCTGGGAGGGGAGCGACGTTGTCAAGCAATACTTCAGCCCCTTGAAACGGTAATGTTACGAAATCAGACCTAAAAAGAAAAGTGCACCAAGCTGTTGAACACCGTCACAGTCAACGTAAATGTCTGTAGGCATTACGGCAACTAGAAAAGTTATTACTATAATGTTGCAGCCCCTTTACTGTACGATGTCTGGAGGAGCTGTAGGTGGGACATTAATTTACAAGCTTCCCAATACAGTCCAATAACAATACTGTACAGGAATAAAGGGTACGAGTAAAAGTTATGGATTAGAAGGTCATCACTCCATGTGCAAGCAACCCAATTCCAAATTAAGGCCTATGTCTCCATGTTTTGAAACTATGTAATACTACACTGTAAAAAGATTCTCTGTAAAATAACAGTAAATTACTAAGAGCAAGCGACACCAATAATCTACTGTTATTGTACAATGCACCTACTGTAATTTCTTTTAACAGTATAGTACTGTATTTTGGATTACAACATATTACCATACCATAGGATAAAAATCGAGGGATGCGCTAATTTTACACCTCGTATTCTGTTTAACAGTATTCTACTGTATTTTGGATGACAGTACATGACAGTTGGATAACTTTTTAGTATTTTGACAGTACACGCCTGTTAAGATATTAAATCTGCTATAACAATAATAATAATAATAGTTCTATGGCAGTTTTCTGTCTCACACTAAAAGCACCCACAATGGATATTCATGTACTCGTACATTTACATTCTGGTGTAGGGAAACAACATGACTCTCACAGTGCGGAATTCCAACAGTGGAACCTTCGATTACTCTTAAGACGCGGACGCTCCATTGTTTGACGTTTCGGGTATTTTAACTTAAATTTTGTACCTTCCTGTGGTTCTACGTCAAGCCTATCACGGATGCATCCAGCAACATGTATGCGCCACTATTCGCCTGCCTGTGCCAAATGGAAAAAAAAGTAGCAAGTTAAAGTGCACTTTCTAAAGTGCAATTTGGTAAAGCGTGATAAATATTTGGTGTTGCCATCTTTGTGTCTAGTCTTGTATTTGCCAAAACACAGGGTACACAATCCCCGTGATTAATTTTTATGCAAGGCAATTCAAATTGGCCTGGTGGTCGACTGGTTAGCGTCCATTTAAGTCCATGAAGCCTCACTGACACAATCACTTGCGAGCTCTCATAATGCGACTGAAGACACTTTATGGCTTGAGACTGGATGTGTCGCTAGCCATCTTTAGTTTCTGTGGAGGGACTGAACTGCTTTGCTGCATGGCTCAAGGTTTATTTAAGAAGCTACACCTAAAAATAAAGTGCTCTGTTGAAATGAGACCTGAAAGGATACTTCTTCCATATAGCCATACCTTATTTGCCGTAATGAGTCAATCTTGACTCTGTCATAGCCGCCATAATCAACATATCTTATTTCCACTTCATTTGATTCTTTATAGAAGGTGATGACTTGAGCTCTCCACCATGCTCCTTCCACTGCCGGAGCAGCACATATCACACCAACTAAAAGGTGAAGACAGAAAGACCATGTATTAAAATGTGCAAAAGCACATACATTGTGAGAAGCATGGCTCAGGTCAGGGCATGTCCAAACCCGGTCCTCGAGGGCCGCTACCCAATAGCATGTTTTATACGTCTCCCTACTTCAACACACCTGATTCAAGTGATCAGAATGTTTATCAGGCTTTTTGAAAGACTGCTGATGAGCTGATCATTTGAATCAGGTGTGTTGGAGTCGGAAGACAAAACATGCTAGCGGGTAGCGGCCCTCGAGGCCCGGTGCTGAACATGCCTGGCTCATGAGTAAAAGTGGTCGTCGTCCAACCCAGAAGTTGTGGATTGGATTACTGGCCCTTTTGACGATGTCAAAGTGTCCTGGAGCGAGACATACCAAACACCACTGTTGCTTCTGATGCCATGTCATCAGAACGTAAATGAGGAATCAGTGTTGAAGTGCTTTGAGTGCCTTCGAGAGAGGAAAGTGCTAGACTGTACAAGTGAAAGCAGATTTACTAGGGGTGTAAAGATGCATGTGTTTAATCGATGTATCTGCCCCACGATCTAGCTACATGGATCCTGGCCACACAGACAGATCATTTTCATAAGTTATTGATCAATTGAATCTATACAATTCATAAAATGTATACTATACAGTAAATTCCCATTTTTTTATTCAGGTTTGAATTTGTCCTAAACTTAACACATTATTACTAGTACTACGGTTGTTCTGGGTATATGTGACTGTTCTGTTGAAGGCTTGTCAGTGTGACCTGCTTCAAACCAAATCGCCCTACAAGGGACATTTCATTCAGTGTAATCGTATTTTGCTCTTGCATGTCATCTCCGGTCAGTGCCAGAGATTTATGTCAAGCACGCAACAGAGACAAAATGTCAACAAAGGTTTCCTCCACATAAACAACGTGTCTGCATAACATCAGATAGTCAAGCAGAGCGCTAATCGTTGGCACACAGCAACATTCACAGATTTTGGAATTATAAGGCGCATCACCCATTTTTGGAGAAAATTTAAGACTTAAGTGTACCTGATAGTTGTGAAAATACAGTATGGTGTTGCTAATGGCTTTTTTGGAAGAAAAAAAAACTCAGCAAATAGGTTGGAAAAGTTGCTGAATATACAGTTGCGAAAATGTCGCGAAACAGGCAACACCAAATAAGTTGCTCTCGTTTGTCCTGCCCACAATTGTGCACATCAAATAAAATTTCAAAACAAAAGTACCACAAATTTTACGTTTTATTTTGACTTAATTCAGACTGTGAGGCCGGCCAGAGACTGTGGACAAGCCACATATTTGAAAGTATGGTTACCTTCTGCTGGGGAAGGAAGGGTGGGTGTGCCTGGCTGGGAGTAGCACAAGAACATCTGCTGGTCAAGGCTTCTTAGGGCATGGTAAGTAGGATGGGTGTGCTGCTGGACAAAGACGTGTCCGGCAGATACAATATTCACCACAATCACTTCAACTGTCACACCACTGGGCAGGAGAAGCTAAATGACAAACGACAAAGTGTTAAATGCAAAATCAAACTTAGAGAGCTCAGAGAAGTGCAGACATCTGCCTAGGGCAAAAACTTGGTGGCTGCAGCCTTTGCAGCTGGCCATGGATTTAAGTTTTGCAGTTTTAACAAGAATTGAAATCTGGATCTGCAATATAGTACATTATTATTACACCAGGTGTATTCTAAGATTAAGTGTCAAGGTCAGTTGAAATACGATTATGAAAGCAGCAAATTCAACAACAGGGGCGTTCACACATAAAAAGCTGCTTACTAAAGAGAAGCGCGTTAACCCGGTGCAGCCCCACTTGCGTTCACACGGACGTTTCTGCGGCCGTGCAATATGTAATACGGAAATAAAAAATGCGCATACATAAAATGTACTTCCTTTTCCTGCTTTGTTTGTGACATATCGACCATGGTTTATACTTCTACGGACAAATCAACACTGTGGTCTATCGTAAAAGGATGAGAGAAGAGTGAAAGGAAAGATGACGGAAGTACAACAGAGCACGAAAGCAACGCATTCAATACCTGTATGTAATCAACTCTTCTCATGCGTAGCGAGTCTACCCCTGTAGAGTTCACTCGTCCCATTTTATATCGGTGCTGCCTCGCAAACTAGCATTTACTCCGGAGTCAATTTTTAAAACACCTCGTCAGCAGGGTTCAAATTTGCTCCGGTTTAAGCTATGTCCAGAAGCTACCGGTATAACGTACGTGTGAACACTCTACGGCAGGGGTGTCCAAAGTCGGTCCTCAAGGGCCGCTGTCCTGCCTGTTTTCCAGCTCTCCCAAGAGCAACACACCTGATTCAAATAATCAGGAACGTTATAATGCTGCTTCAGAGCTGGCTGATGAGCTGATCATCTGCATCAGGTGTGTTGCAGCCGATAGAGCTGGAAAACAGGCAGTACAGTGGCCCTCCAGACCCGGAGCTGGACATGCCTGCTCTATGGGGATAGCCCTGGTGCTACACCTGAGTAAAAGTTGCCGTGTGAACACTCCTACAATAGCCCCGGGCCACTGTACATTTCTCCTTCTGACAACCATAGGTACACTGTAGATTTTATGATGATAACTGTTTGACTCTGGAGGGTCATATTCAAATGTTCAATTTCCTTTTAAAATGGACAAAATTCTTCACCTCACCATGACATTCATGTCCACTGAGACTATGCAGGAGAAAATCCAATATAAGGTACTGTCTCTAGAAGGCAAAGAGTCAACCTTACCCATGACGTCATGGGGAGTGATGGCAATGTGAGGGGAGGTGGTGGAGGTGCATAAAGGTTGGTCAAATCCATGTCTTTAAATTTCTTCCCAATTAGAGACAGGGCTTTGTCAACTTGCTGTTGCATACCTGGGAAGATGTCAAACATGAGGTTCAATATCAATTTGTATCTTTTTTTTAAAGCACCTGTGAGACACATTTTTTCAAAAGTGAGCTCCCTTTTTAAAACAAGATTCTTCAGAAAATCAGAGTCCACAGAACTCACCCTCTATGTGACAAATTTGGAACTCCTGTGTGTAAGGCAGAGTTGAGATGTAAATCTTCGCACCAGAGGTCTGCTTCAGAAAACTCACATATCTTCCTTGCTTCCCAATTAATCGTCCGACAAGAAGCTGAAACAGAAAGACATTCGCATTTTAAGGAATGCTGTAAGTTGACTTCATTATTTATAAAGAGAGAGAGAGAGAGCCATTATCACATGCAAAAATCATACGTGAAATTAAAATTTGCCTCTCTCAAAAAAAAAAAAACCTTGACACAAACGCTTGCAGTTAAACTGTTATCACAAGTGACAACATGAAAAAATTCTGCATATGCGCATGTCAAGTTGCCAACTGCTACTAAATCAAAACAGAAAAATCCCTTAAAGTGTCAGCGGTTCCAAGCACAGCACACATTTGCTGTGAGTGTGCCCTTATTTTTAAAGGAATATTTGTGACAAGCTAGCAATCTCTTGAACTGATTATGCACTAATATGTGTTAAACTTGACATGAGAGAAATGCAGACGGTTAAGACTTGGAATCCTTCACCTTTGGCACTTCAATCTCCCAGATGACAAGCTCAGCGCTTGAAGAGGAAGCATGGTTACTGTGACTTTCTCTCCCGCCCATGGTGCAGCCACTGTCCACAGAGTCCATACTGTTCACATCAGAGCCTAGGCAATTACAAACAGACAATTACACTCATCAGAAGTGGTTCAGGGGGTGTGTGGGGCACCACAAAGCATTTATGCTTAGGGCATCAAAATGGCCCTGCGTGGAGGAATAAATATGCCTTATAATGTAAACATTTAAATCCTACATATGGTGTAACCATCATTATTACTAGCAAATTTGTCTGATCAAAAGATGACACTATTGATTGCTACTTTCATCCCGCTGCTGCCGGTTAGTTATTTGCGACTAAACTGATAATGTTGAGGTGAGCAGGCAGGGCAAACTCTGCTTGCATTTTCATACTTTCCACTTGATTACGTGGGTGAGACTTGTTCAAATGATTCAACGAGTTTCTCGTATGGCATTGTTACTGACGACATACCATGCACAACAGCATCTCCTCTGTGTCGCTCTGGAGATACTGGTAGGGGAGAAATGTTTGTCAAAATGACTTAATCTTCGGAAGTCATGGCTGCATATCAGCTGCGGGTTTAGCTGTGGGTTTAGTTATTTGTTACCAATACATTCTTTGACTGCTTCCATTTTTTGGTGAATGTTTACTGTCAATGTTAGAAGGGGTACTTCGATTGACTAGTCGTACACATTTCCATCTCGTCAGGTCTGTCTCTGTGTGGCTCTGGACCAAATGGGTTGTGGCTAGGTACCGGTCCACAGAATTGTGTGTGTGTGTGTGTGTTTTTTTTAAACCACTTATCCGGGGTTGGGTCACGGGGGCAACAGCTTTAGCATGGAAGCCCATACTTCCCTCTCCCCAGCTCTTCCCCGGGGATCCCAAGGCGTTCCCAGGCCAGCTGGGAAACAGGCTCTCCAGCGTGTCCATGGGTCATCCTACCAGTGGGGCATGCCAGGAACACCTCACCTGGGAGATGTCCCGGAGGCATTCTAATCAGATGCCCAAGCCACCTCATCTGGCTCCTCTCAACGTTTATTTACTTTTTTCAGTTTTTAATAAATGTGTGGTGGGGGGAGGGGGGGTTTACTGTCTTGAATTTGTAAAAAATCTATTTTTCACTTAAGGGTTCAGTGAATGTGCATATGAACTGGTTGGGTTTGGCACCTCTAACAAGGTTAAGAACCAGTGCTTTAGAGGTTGCACCGCATATTTCACTTCAATTGAAAGTGATGCAAATGCGTAACTCACCTCCAGACTGGTCGGTCTCCACTTCACACCCCTGAGGTCCGCTCCTTAGGTCCATGCCATCGAGCAGCTTAACACCACAAACCTCCACGGAGTTTTCTTCCGTCAAAGAAAAAATAATTTCCTCCATGGGTGTCTCAAGTAGTGATTGGGGCTGTGTTGCTTCTTTTTCTGACAAGTCTGTCATCTGAGCGATATCAATTTGGCTGTCAGTCAGACTATGTGGGTGATTCTCATTGCTGATGCCATCCTCAGAGTGGCAGGTGCTGCAAGCAGAGTCCTCAGTCTGTGTCACAGATTCATCGGCTTTCCATTTTTTGTTTAGTCGAGGTGTACCGTCTGCTACTTGGTGAGACAGTTTTGGTATGGCGTCCTTTTGTTTAGTGTTTATCTGCGCTGATTCATTAACCTTGAGAGTCTCCCATATGGAGGCGGTAAAAGATGCATTGGGCATCCCTTGGCCTTTGTTTTGGGTTTCATCACAGCCCGTTTTTTGGTGGTTTGACAATTCAGGATGGTGACATTGTTGCCCTCTGTCAGAAAGAGGACAGCTGGGGCCACCAAAGACCTGCTGGGTGGCTGCTGAGATGACCTCAGTTATGAGTCCAGCTGCCAGTGCTTCCAGATCTTGCTCCTCCTCATGACCGCTGTGAACCTGGAGTTCCTGTAATGCTAATGATACAGACTGGGCGTTGGAAGTCAGGACCAGAGAGTTGGGTGTGCTGGTTAGAATGTGTTGATTAAAATCTTGCAGTGAAATGGCTATATCGCGAGACTCAAACGGTGATGACACTACACTCTGCACTTTAACAGGTATGACTGCACAACCATCATCCTGTGTCGTCATCGTGCTGTGGTTCTTCGCAACTTCCCCTTCTGGCTCAGGCCGCTCCGCATCAGCAAGGCACACCGACATAGTGGTTGAGCGGGTAATTCTGGTGGACTGGCCAGGCAAGACAATCTCTTTCATATCTGAAGCAGACATTGGTTTTCTATTTAGATCGATGTCTGCCTCCGAAACACAGGAGGGTACTGAGCTTTTTTTCAGGTCTCTATGCTCTTTTAGTGACACATTGAGACTCTTGTCCTGGTCATGTGAGGACAGAGTTGAGACTGGGGGTTTATCGAGTTCCAGTTTCATCCCACATGCCTCAACAGCTTCCTCTCGATGAGTCTGTCCCATTATAGATGCTGTGTCTGTATCAGCAACATGATTTGGGGAGATATATTCCTCCTGCTCCTCCTCGTCATCTTTTCTAGTGTCCTTTGGATGTCTGTGGGTCAGGTGGTGTTCTGTGTTATTTGCAGTAGATACAGTGTCCTTCTCAACCATGCCATTGCGACCCACTGCTCGAGACAATCTCAGGGTTCCATTAGTTGGACCTCCATCTGGGTCGTCATGGCTGATGAGGCGCTCTTTCTTACGGGAAGTGTACCACCACCAGCCGATCAGTGCAAGGACTCCAGGTAGTGTGTAGGGGACAATCGAACGAAACCTTAGAGGCATCTCCTCAGGACACTAGCAGCTACACCTGAACGGGGGGAAGAAGAACAGATTTATCTCATTTGCGATGTGACATCTAATTAACAATGAGTCCACATTTTAAATGCAAGTCGCACCTAAACAATCGTAGTCTTAATCCATATGTTGAACAAGATTTAATATAATACAATGGAGTGGGAGTATGAAAGATCAACATCCAGAACAACCGCAGAAATAAGGGGTGTTCACACGGCACACATTTGCCCCGGCGCTGCACCGATGTATTTTGTTGCGATATATTTTGCACTGCAGCAAATTGTGTGGAGCGTTCACACGTACAAAGGCGCTGAGCATGTCAGCAACCGGCACAGCCCCACTTGCGTTCACACAGCAGTTTCTGCAGCGGAGCAAAATGACAGAAAACAAATGAGCCGTCGTGTTGGTTCTTTTTAAAACGTATACACAACTCAAGCGACAACTGGACAGGCACCTTCTCGGTCTCCGTGCCTTCTGCTCGAGAGTGACCGCCCCCGAAAAGGTAAATCAACGATGACTTCAATGACACTCAGAAAAGCAAACACGTAATACGCTAAACAGAAAATCAAGAGAGAAAAATCACAAAATAAATTCTATAGGGTGCGGGGGGTTGTGAACACACAACAAAGGAACAAACAACTCAGAGACAGTCCAGTCTCCTACAAAAGGTAAGATGACGTTTGGGGACTATTCCCACCCCCATTCTAGTTGAGAATGTATAACCCAAGAGGTGCTTGCTACTGTTACCAGCCAAGTCTTGTGTCGTTATTAAACAAACACATGACGGAAGTCCGACAGAGCACGAAAGCAACGCATTCTCGCCGTACGTAATCAACACTTCCTGAGCATTTGCTCTGGAGCAAATTCAACCCAGTTGCGTTTACACGTGAAAATTTACACCGGCGCTGCTTCGCAAACAAGCATTTGCTCCGGAGCAAATTTTTAAACCACCTTCCCTGAGGTGGATCAAATTTGGTCCGGTGTAAGCCGTTTTCCGGGGCTACGCCGGAGCTAATTTGCATGTGTGAACGCTCTACTGGGGCAGCCCCGGCGTAGCACCGGTCCAAATCTTGCCATGTGAACACTCCTATAGTCAGATGGGCATTCTGTCCATGGTACGGACACCCACTTTGGGGCAGAGAACGGAGGACGAGAAGATTTTTTGGGGGGGGGGGGGGGGGGACAGACTTAGAAAGGACGGAAGTGGATTTTCATCCATACCAGTAATCGTCCCTAACCAGGTCAAATACCTACAGACGGACACACATTTCATAAACTGACAAAAATATGACACTGGTGAACCGACAGTTTGGGGGGCTATTCCCTTCCTCCACGCTGAATTATATTAAATTACATCTGAGTTTGCAGGAATAAATCAACATGAGAATTGGCCAATTCACAGCCAGTAATTAGGGGAGAATTGGCACTTGGGAAACAATGCCATTTCTGCCGTCAATGTGATTGCTACTGCTCATACCAACAACCGTTTTTTTGTGTGTGTTTTTTTGCTGTAATGGGCAGCATTTTTCACAACCCCGTTTTGTTCAGTGGAGATGTCGGCCCCGTTGGACAGTCGGCGTTTGTGCGGCTGGATGGATGGCTGCTGAAGTTGAGGATACAATACAATACAATACATGCTGATTTATATAGCGCTTTCACAACAGCGGCAGCTGTAACAAAGCGCTTTACAAAACAGTTAACATAAGGTAAAATAATAAACACAACACATAACATAAAACACAGACAGTCGTGCAGTCCTAACCACTTTTCCGTCACACGCTTTGTTGTTTGAAGCGGTTTGAGATGAAAGAGGAGAGAATCAAAGTGTCCTTTAACCAGTGGATCAGAGACGTCATGCTCAAAATGTGCACACGTCGGCTACAAGCTAAGTTTCAAAGTCAACAAGAAGCTGTAGCATCCATTGACGAAAAAAGAGATTGGTTAACTTCTCCTGTCCCAATGAAATCCATTTCAATTCCAAGCGGCGACTCACGGTTCCAAATATGCATCTGCGCTCTTCGCCAACGCTCCTCTCTCCTCATCCTCAACTTCAGCGGCCATCCATCCAGCCGCACCAACGCCAACTGTCCAACAGCGCTGACATAGCCACTGAACAAATCGGGGTTGTGAAAAATGCTGCCCATTACTGGCGCAAAAAACACAAGCGCCCCAGGTCTGTCCAGCACCGACAGTCAATGGCGCCGACATTCCTCCCAATCAAAATCTGTGCTGGTACAGGCGTGCTGCCGAGAAGGCGCAACCACCAAGCACAGATACTGCTCCTTTGACGAATGTCGTGGCCAAAAAGCGCTGAAAACAGTCCATATCAGGTCCACACAATGAAACAACAAACAACATGTGACAAAACAAAAGACAAAAACAGCAAAAAAGAACAAAAAAGCAAGGCTCTTGAAGAGCACTTGCCAAAGGCTGCCTACTCGGATGAGGATGAGGAGAGAGGAGCGTTGGCACAGAACGCTGATGCGTATTTGGAACCGAGAGTCGCCGCTTGGAATTGAAATGGATTTCCATGGGACAGGAGAAGTGATCCAATCTCTTTTTTCGTCAATGGATGTGACAGCTTCTTGTTGACTTTGAAACTTAGTTTGTAGCCAACGTGCACATTTTGAGCATGACGTCTCTGATCCACTGGTGAAAGGACACTTTGATTCTGTCCTCTTTCATCTCAAACTGCTTCAAACAACAAAGCGTGTGACGGAAAAGTGGTTAGGACTGCACGACTGTCCGTGTTTTACCATTGACGGGCTATTTTGTAGTAAGGGTGTGGAAAATAATCGATACATCGATGCGCACATGCGCGATGCGAGTGAATCGGCTCATTCACTGGGTACAACGTGATTGACAGGTGAAATCGAGATTCATCACAATGCATAGGTGGTAAAATCCGATTCAAGCGCCGTTTTATTAATGTTGAACGTCACCTATCTGCCCTTTCCTAGGCGCAATGAATGCACCATCATTGCTTTGCATTTTGTGTTGAATACGGACGGTAGCCGTGCGTCACATACAGTCCAGTACACAACTAGCGAAACATTATGGAAGCGCAAGGGGAGGCGAGGAAACTACTATATTTAATGCAGCCGCAACATTCAAATCTTATGTTTGGAAATACTACGGCTTCGAAAAGAAAGACGGAAAGCTTGATAAAACCTCAGTAATTTGCAAGGAATGTCGCACTAAGAAGCCATACAACGGCACCACCACAAATATGCAGACCCACTTAAAACGATGGCACCACATCACCGAAGTTTCCCGCCCGCTCCCCCGCTCAGTTCCTCGTCGGACACCGGAGAAACTCATGGCAAATCAGTTCAGGATCAGGAAAAAAAAAAAAAAAAATCGCTTCTTATTTTGGGAGTCCCCTTGCAACTCACTGTGACCGCACAATGGCTATAACTAAGGCCACTGCATTTTTCATATGCAAAGACCTCTAGCCTTACAGCGTGGACAACGAGGGTTTCAGACAGCTCGTGCATGTTTTGGAACCTAGGTATAAAATACCAGATAGGTCTGTGTTCACTTACAAACATATTCCCGATCTGTACAACAAAGTGAGAAGTGTCGCTGAACAGTGCGCAAAGAGTTGCACTTACAGTGGATGGGTGGACATCTTGCGCTACAGATTAAAATTTATATATAAAACACTCAGTGAGAGTAGTCTGTTTGTGTTTACACTATAGCAACAGCTGTGAGTCTCAGGTGCCAAATTGTTTACATTTTCTTTGCACAAAACCCAATTGTGAAAGGGCTTAAATAAGTTGTTTTACAAGTTCTACTGTTTATAAGGAATAAAGTGGTATCCTTTTTGTAATACCATACTGAATTCCATCTTTTTTAAAACTTTCTTTGCATCATGTTTATTTGCACAATATCGCAACAAATTGCATTGTATCGTATCGGATCGCATTGATTTGAACTTAATGTGTACCGCATCGTATCACATCGTGACGACGGTGAAACGTATCGCATCGTATCGCCAGAAAATTCCATGCATCGTTTAAGTATCGCATCGCTGGCAGTGGATCGAGATGTGTATCGAATCGTCCTCAGTGCTGAGATTCACATCCCTATTTTGTAGGGGTGGGAGGATTCACTTACCCCACTTTCAATTCAAATCACAAAAAGATAAGAAACCCTTTTAGTCTCGCAATGGAGAAATTCCTGATTCATCAAGCACAAAGTTTCCTCCTTGATGAATGTCGTGGCCAAAAAAATGCAGAAAGAAGTCCACACGACGGAACAAACAAAGTGACAAAACAAACCAGAAAACAACAAAAAAAGCAAGGCTCATGGGGAGCACTTGCCGACAGCTGCCTACTCGGGCGCCATCTTGACTTGTGTGACAATACTTGTGTGATGATTCGATTTATATCATTACTATTGATTATACTACGATTTGCGATTTAATATCACGTTACTGGTAATTTTCTCAAATAATGTTTTCTTGTAACATTTTAAAACCATTCTAAGCAATATAAACCACAAACAATACATACATTGAGACGCGTACTTCAATCAATGCAGCCAGATGAAAGTCAGTCACTCTTTGACATTTATTTCAGAAAGATTCGCGTGGCTCGGTCACTGGCTCATTCGGATGACATACTGAGAGACTCTCCTGAATGCTTAAGTCCACTTACTCACCACAGCATATTGCCTTTGCGCTGCCGGAAAGTGGTAGCTTCACCTTTGCTTTCCAAAAAATCCTGACAATCGATTTTTAACTTTGACATTGATTTATTGAATCATGCCATATAGTTGAGTGAAACGATTTTTTTGCACGTCTACTATTTTGCCAACTAGTACATTTTATTTTAGCTGCCCCTCCTTGGAATTTTTTTATCTATTTTTTTCTCCTAACGTTACCATACCTTAATGTACAATGTTAACGCCTTTATGAGTCAATCTGATGCATTATCATCATCATCATCTTTGGTGCTTTACTTTAAATGAGAGGGATTTGATTTATCGAGAACCAAGTGGCCAGTCAGCTTTTCTACCACCAGTATGAGCAAATTTTCTCAGGGAAACCCTGAAGGACCGACGTCCTCGGTGTTTACTTGGCCTGTGGTGTTCATCAAATAGTTGGCGGATTTTTTTTTTGGTATATCAAT
The DNA here is from genome assembly GCF_025434085.1 of Hippocampus zosterae. Lineage (NCBI taxonomy): Eukaryota > Metazoa > Chordata > Actinopteri > Syngnathiformes > Syngnathidae > Hippocampus > Hippocampus zosterae. The sequence goes on from NC_067460.1 coordinate 4,189,307, forward strand.
GGATGCTATTTTCTTAACATTACGGTGCGAGCATGCAACTGTAACACAGATTACGCGGTTTAAACTGTCGTCGCCGCCGCCATGTTTCAATGTTGTTGACAGACAACAGGGCAAACGACGCTCAACTTGAATATCGCGAGAGTTTGCACCGATGTAAACCCTCTACACAAAAATGGGTTGTTTGAAAAAAATGCCGACGTAGAAAGTCTCGGTCGGTCGGGTTACCGGAAACGCACTACTTTTTTTTCTACGCCTAATATAGACCCGTCATACACAGGATTAAGTTTTCTTTTTAATAAGCAATTCTCAGATTAGCATTGCAAGTTGTACAAAGCCAATTCCAATAAAATTAGGAGGTTGTGTTAAACAAAAACAAAGTACAATGATTTGCAAATCATGTGCACTCTATATTTAATTGTATACTTCTTCTTGCTACTTGTTGACTTTGAAACTTAGCTTGTAGCTGACGTGTGCACATTTTGAGCATGACGCCTCTGATACACTGGTTAAAGGAAACTTTGATTCTCTCCTCTTTCATCTCAAACTGCTTCAAACAACAAAGTGTGTGATGGAAAAGTGGTTAGAACTGCATCACTGTCCGTATTTTATGTTGTGTTGTGTTTATTACCGTATTTTCACGACCATTCGGCGCACCGTATGGTTGGGCGCAGTCTCATTAATGGGTGCTATTTCTGTATTTTACACATACACAAAACGCACTGTATCATTGGGCGCAGTTTTAAAGTGGTAAAACATACGCCTGCTAAAACATACGGCATGCATGCGGGCACGCTAAAAAAAAGTTAGCTTGAAGTATACGGTAGCATGCCAAGACATACAGATACGAGCCAATACAGTGCACTCCGCTTAATAGAACACCATTGGGCCGAAGCGCTTCTGTTCTACTAAGCGGAGTTTCTATTAACCGGAGATGGTCATATCAGACACGTCGACGACCAAGTTATGCACGCAGAAAAACCCCCGCTGACGAGTTAGAAGAGATATTTCGACTGTGGACGTCCATATCTTTAATCAAACAACACTGCTTCAGTCAAACATCTCAAATCACAAGAAAAATTTCGTTACTTTTGTCTGGAAACAGGAGTCCGTAATTTTGCGGTTGACTTCCCTCTCAATGCGCTGGATAAGAGGGAAGTACTGGAAACCGCGGGCGTACCTTCTGAGAATCCGGCAATGCATCGTATCGTCTGAGTATGTCCTTCTTATCCGCAGGTGATAGCCCTCATCTCTTGAATGAAGTTGAAGCCATTGTGACGTGCGTGTGTCTATGTGTGGAGTGACGCGTGCTACCTGTTATACGGCTAGAACTACACATTGCGCAACATTGTATGGCGTAATCGTAGGCGCAACAGCATAGCAGTGGTATCGCGTTTTCTCGCGATAGTGGTATCGCGATTGCTACACTTCGAAAACCACTGTTTTACAATTTTCATTGCTTACGGCCTGTTCTATTAAGCGGAGATCTGTTCTACTAAGCGGAGTATCTTTATAGGAAATTGCATTAGGCAAATCCGTTCCAGAGCCTTTTGCTCTATTAAGCGGATTACTCTATTAACCAGAGTTCTATTAAGCGGAGTGCACTGTAACACGTTTTTAAAAAGGCAACGGAAGCAAAACTGAGTTCCGTTGTATTTTTATTTAGCCATCGTACAATGTACTCACGTTTTTCGATCAATCATCACCCACAAATCCATCAAAGTCCTCATCCTCCGTGTCAGAATTGAACAATTGTGCAATAAGGGTGTGGAAAATAATCGATATTAATCGATACATCGATGCGCACGTGCGCGATCCGAGTGCATCGGCTCATTCACTGGGGATGACGCGATTGACGGGTGAAATCGCGATTCATCACGATGCATTGATGGGTATCGGTAAAATCCGATTTAAGCGCCGTTTTATTCATGTTAAACGTCACATGTCTGCCCTTTCCTAGGCGCAATGAATGCACCATCATTGCTTTGCGTTTTGTGTTGAATACGGACGGTAGCTGTGCGTCACATACAGTCCAGTACACAACTAGCGAAACATTATGGAAGTTAGCGCAAGCAGCAGCAAGGAAACTACTATATTTAATGCAGCCGCAACATTCAAATCTTATGTTTGGAAATACTACGGCTTCGAAAAGAAAGACGGAAAGCTTAATAAAACCTCCGTAATTTGCAAGGAATGTCGCACTAAGAAGCCATACAACGGCAGCACCACAAATATGCAGAGCCACTTAAAACGATGGCACCAGATCACCGACAAGTTTCCCTCCCGCTCCCCCGCTTCCCCGCCCAGTTCCTCGTCGGACACCGGAGAAACTCTTGGTAAACCAGGTCAGGATCAGAAAAAAATTGCCTCTTATTTTGGGAGTCCCCTTGCAACTCACTGTGACTGCGCAATGGCTATAACTAAGGCCACTGCTTATTTCATATGCAAAGACCTCCAGCCTTAGCGTGGTGGACAACGAGGGTTTCAGACAGCTCGTGCACATTTTGGAACCCAGGTATAAAATACCAGACAGGTCTGTGTTCACTTACAAACATATTCCCGATGTGTACAACAAAGTGAGAAGTGAGATTACTGTGTGCGCAAAGAGTTGCACTTACAGTGGATGGGTGGACATCTTGCGCTATAGATTCATATGATATATATATTATATTTCATATAAGACACTCAGTGAGAATAGTCTGTGTTTACACTATAGCAACAGCTGTGAGTCTCAGGTGCCAAATTGTTTACATTTTCTTTGCACAAAACCCAATCGTGAAAGGGCTTAAAAAGGTTGTTTTACAAGTTCTACTGTTTATAAGGAATAAAGTGGTATCCTTTTTGTAATACCATACTGAATTCCATCTTTTTAAAAGCCTTTTTTCTTTGCTTATTTGCATCATGTTTAATTGCACAATATCGCAACAAATTGCATTGTATCGTATCGGATCGCATTGATTTGAACTTAATGTGTATCGAATCGTATCACATCGTGACGACGGTGAAACGTATCGCATCGTATCGCCAGAAAATTCCATGCATCGTTTAAGTATCGCATCGCTGGCAGTGGATCGAGAGGTGTATCGAATCGTCCTCAGTGCTGAGATTCACATCCCTATTGTGCAAGTACCGGTAATCCATCAAAAACGCCGCGTTCCCTCTCGTTGTCAGAGTCACTCTCATTGCCATGTGGCTCCACAGAAATGATGCCGGCTTTGCCAAAAACTCGAACAACAGTGCAAGCAGACACGTTCGTCCAAGCAGCCACAATCCATTCGCAAATTGTGGCGTAACTCGCCTAGCGCTGCCTCTCACTCTTTGTAAAGTTGTGTTTGCCATCGATCATCCATTGTTCCCATGCCGTTCGCAACTTTACTTTGAACGCCCGGTTGATGTCGATGTCCAGCGGTTGGAGTTCTTTAGTCAAGCCTCCGGGAATAAGGGCAAGCTCAGAGTTCATTTGCTTGACTTGGTTTTTCACCGCTGTTGTGAGATGGGCACGCATGCCAAAAGCATAACCGGTGGCTTGAAGTTTGAACAGAGCTTCGTTTTCGGGGGTTCTTAGAAACCAAAACCGAAGTTGTTTTGCAACAATGCACATAGCCAAACTCTATACAGGTGTTGGTACCTGCTTCGGGCGTCCCTTTAGCGTCCACTTACATGCCCACCCTTCACTCATTGGCGGACTTCTCCCCCGCATGCCTGTCCCCTCTCACGTCTGCCTTCTCTCTCTCACTCTCCATATGTGTATATATACACGCCCACCCTTCACTGATTGGCCGACTTCTTTGCCGCATGCCTGTCCACAGTCACGTCCGCCTTTTCTCTATATAAACAGCGTGTCGGCTGTCAGTCAGGTTTCGGAACTCGGCGCATACACAAGACGCTCCGCATCATAAGGCGTCCTGCCCATTTTGGAGAAAATTTAAGACTTTTAATGGCGCCATATAGTCGTGAAAATACGGTGTTTTACTTTATGTTAACCGTTTTGTTACAGGTGCCGCTGTTGTGAAAGCTCTATATAAATCAGCATGTATTGTATTGTATACACTTCAAAGAAAATATACAGTATTGACTGCTCAAATTTTTATATACATCATTATTTTATTGGTAATGACCACTTGGGAATAGATTTTCTTCAATGAACTGGACACTCCTGTTAAGTGTTACCAAATGTTCAAAATCCTTTTTTTTTGTAACTAGCATTTTTATTAATTCGACCACACATAGGACCATACAAATCTGAACATATGAATACAGAGGACGTCGTTCATTTCCACCCGTGTTTAGTTTCCACTACAACGTCCATGCTTGGCTGTAACGGCCCTTTAACATAGGAAACAACAAATGACATACAAAACTATTTGGGGGAAAAAAAGAAAAAAAAACCCTACAACTAAAAATAGTAGAATGTTGTGATCAACAGTGACAGGTGTTCCTCATGTTGGATTTATATCCGTAATCTATAGTGACCTATCCCGATTTGTGGTGTCATTCCCTCATTCATTTGTTTTTGTACTCCCATTTTTCCCATCTCGTTTTAAACTTCCCTACTTGGACCCTTAATATGTATGTGAATCTTCCCAACTCAAATATTTCTCCCACTATTTCCAGCCACAGGTTCTTTGTTGGCGGGTCAGTTTTCAACCATGTTCTTGTTATGGCCTTCTTGCTGGCTACCAGCAACACTTTTACCAAGTACTCGTCTCTCGGTAGTACATTACCTTGATTTATATCGCCCAGATACATCACTAAGCCGGTCTTTGGTATTTCATAACCGATTATCTTTCTCAGTTCTCTCCAAACCTCTTCCCAATAGCCTTTCAGCCTTTGACATTTCCAAAATATGTGTGCATGATCTACCGATCTGTCCCGTCCAGCACTCACTCTGCCTTTGTTTATATTTCCCGGTCATCTCGGGGGTTATCACAAACCACATAATATTTTTCCAACCAAACTCCCGCCAACGTCTCGAAGCGGTTGTTGATTGTTGTATCCTGCACATATTCAACCATACTTCCGTTATCTCGGTTTGGAGTTCCTTTTCCCCATTTCTCTTTTACGTACAGAGTTGAATTCCCCTTGTTCAACAGGAGCCCTTTGTATAGGGATGAAATCACAGTACTCTTGCCCCCTTTATATGCATCCATCATTACCTGCATTACATCAAGTCTTTCAGTTGTCGTACCCATTTTTATTTCTTTTGTATAATAATCTAACTTGTAGATACCTGAAGAGGTCGCTCCTTTCTAGATCAAACATGTCTTTCATTTTTTGGAAGGTCGGCATCTCCCCCTTTTCTATCATCGTACTTATCGCTGTAATACTTTTTCTTGCCCATCTTTTGAAGCCATAATCTTTCCCTGGTTGAAAGTCCTCATCATGTGATAGCCACCTTAGGATCTTCACCTCCTTTTCTAATTTATTTTCTTTTACTATGGTGAACCATGTATTTAAAGTACATTTTGTTATTTGATCTATCAAGCCCTCCTTTACCTGAAATGATCTTCCGTCCCCCAGCAGTGGTTGAGTCAGGTATCCCTCGGCCATCACTTCAATGTCTTTCCATTTTGCTCTATACTCTCTGTTTCACCAACATGCCACTGCTCTGAGTTGTGCTGCACGGTAGTAATCCTTAAAATTCGGTACCGCCAATCCTCCCTTCATCTTGGGCAACTGTAGTGTCGTCAACCTGATCCTCGGTCGCTTACCCCCCCAGATAAATCTTGAGGTCAGTTTATCCCATTCTATAAATTGATTCTGTGGTATGGGTACAGGGAGCGACTGGTAGAGGTATAGCAATATCGGCAGTATGTTCATTTTGACCATTTCTATTCTAGAGCTCAAGTCTAGGACATGTGTCGACCATCTCCCCAGGTCCGCCTTGATGGCTTGATTAATCTTTGTATAGTTCGTTTCAAACAGTTTGTCCATGTTTTCCGTGACATACACCCCTAGGTATTTGACCGTCTCACTGTCCCATTTTACTTTGTATTTTCCCTTCATCAACTTTGATGGTGTGTAGTTAAGTGCCAGGATCTGCGTTTTTGTCACATTAAGTCTATATCCTGAGTAACGTTCATATTCTTCCAATTGTTCCATCAGTTTAGGGAAGCTCTCTTCCGGTTGTGTTACGTATGCTATCAGATCATTGGCAAACAGGCTCAATTTGTGTTCTGAGTCTCTCAGTTCCACACCTTTGATGTTGTGGTTCTGTCTGATTGCCTGGGCTAGAGGTTCAATGAAGATATTGAATAGTGTTGGTGAGAGGCAACATCCTTGTCTGGTCGACCTTTCAAGTGTTATTCGGTCCGTCAAGCTGCCATTCACTTTCACTCTTGCAGTTGGCCCGTTATACAGTGTCTTTAGAACTCTAATCGAATCTCTGTTGAAGCCGAATTTTTCCATGACTTTATATAGATAGATCCACCGCACACTATCGAATGCCTTTTCTGCATCCATTCTCACCAACACTGCACTCGTTCCTGCCTTCCGAATCGCCTCCAGTAAGTGTAAAGTTTTTCTTATATTATCCTGGGCCCGTCTACCTTTGACAAAACCCGTCTGGTCTCTATCTATATTATCAGGCATGAAAGTCTCGAATCTTTTGGATATGATTGAGGTATAGATCTTATAATCAACGTTAAGTATGGATATTGGCCTGTAGCTACTACATAACTCTTTACTCTTACCCTCTTTGGGGATTATAGAGACTATTGCCTCTTTCCATGACGGTGGAATCTTGCCCGCCTTCATGGTATATCTTAGTGACGATAGCAAAAGGGGACGTAATTCCTGTCTAAATATCTTGTAAAACTCTGAGGGGAAGCCATCACTACCCGCAGCTATACAATTTTTCGTTCCGCTGATTGCGATCTCCAATTCTTCTGCAGTAATTTCAGAGTTCAGGGTTTCATTATCTTCTCCCCCTATTGATGGTAATTCCAGGTCCTCTAAAAACGTTGCAATACTATCTTCATCTGCAGCATCCGGTTGTGTATATAAAGTCTTATAATACTGCCGAAATGCTTCCTCTATTTCCTTCGGTTCTTTTAATAATTCATTCGTTCTGGGGCACCTAATCTTGTGAATTATGTTTAACACTTGTTGTACCCTTAACCTTCGTGCCAGTAATTTACTTGCCCTGGACCCACCTTCATAGTAAACCTGTTTCACAAACCGTGCTCTTTTTTCCCACCTCCGTTAATAATATTCGATCTACTTCCTTTCTAGTGTCTGTGACCTTCATAAGTACCTCTGCGTTTTTTGTCCTTTTATGTTGATCTTCAAGTTCTTTCAGTTGTCTTGTTAAGTTTTCATATGACTCTTGTCTTATCCTTTTAAGCCGTATTGCATGTGCTATAAGTTTTCCTCTTATTACTGCCTTCAGAGCATCCCACACAATATTTGGGTTAATTTCTCCATTGTCATTTTCTTCCCTATATTTGACTATATCTCCCTTTATTTCTTGTACTAATTCCTCGTCATTCAATAAACCTACATTCAACCTCCAAATTGTAGATTTCCTTCTACTGGTCAATTTCACTGTCATATAGACTGCGCTGTGGTCTGACAAATCTGTGACACCAATTCTGCAGTCTTCCACCCTGTGTCTATCCTCTATCTTCACGAAAAAAGTAGTCTATTCTAGCATAGGTTGCATGTGGATGAGAGTAATGCGTGTAGTTTCTATGTGATGCGTGTGTATCCCTCCATACATCGATTATCCCTAGTTGTTTTATTTGTGTGTTGATGCACTTGGTTATATGTATCCTAGACTTCCTTGTGCTTGTTGTATCCAAGTCATGGTTTAGCACCACATTGAAGTCCCCTCCGCATATCAAGAGCCCTTTCATTTCCACAGCTATGACATTGAAAAGGTCTTCAAAAAAGTTCCTTTCACTATCTGGTGGAGCATATACATTGATTAATGCGACCTTCTCGCCTTCCATCATCCCCTTGACCACTATGTACCGCCCTTCTCTATCCTTTATCTCTTTGTCAATTTCAAATTTCACTGAGTTCTTCATTAATATAGCCACCCCTCTCCTATGGCATTCTTTAAATGAACTATAGTATGTATTTGTGTACCCATACCTTTTCAATTTTTCATGTTCTCGTGGCGTCAGGTGTGTTTCTTGTAAAAAAAAAATGACCTGCATCTCCTCCTTTCTTAATTTTGTCAACACCTTCCCCCTCTTTACTGGGTTGTTCATGCCATTCACATTTAATGACACCACCTTAATGTCTCTATGTTGAACCATCAATCTTTTTGAAATATCCTGTATTTACCCCCATGTCCCGGATCACAACATTCATACTAAACACTATAAACATAAAACATAAAAAATTGTCAACATCAATCAAAAATTGAGCTTCCAAGGCATTAAGGGATTCCCTTTTCATATCCCCTTTCCCCTGTTGGTGGGTGGGGGGTAAAGCCTCTCCTAGTGAGAGGGCCCCCCTAGTGGCAGAGATCATCTCCAGTGCTGATCTCCCTAGCTCACTACAAAAGTCCAACAATGCAGTTCAAGAGCTCCCGGCCAGAGCGTTGTATATTTTTAAACATTCTTTAACCTACTACAGTGGATTATTTTGGGAAAAGACCAATTTCCCGTCCAAATGGTGTTTTCCCTTGTCCATTTTGGCTCTTATTTCTCCGAGTCCGCCCTGTAGATTAGCCTGCAATGCCGACACCCAGGCAGGTTGAGTGTCGATGTCGCGAGCTAATGCTATGTTAGCAGTAGCCGCTAGCGCCGATCCCCCTTCACCTTCGTTGTGCGTGTTTTCAGTCTTTTTCTCGCTCCTCTTCTTCTTCTCCTTTCCCTTTCCGGGCAGAGCTTTGTTCATATCCATCTTATCCTGTGTTCGGATCGCTGCCTCCGTTCTTTTGTCGATTTTTTTCTCTGTTTTTTGCTCGTACGGCCGGGAGCTCCTCGCGTTTGCTGCTTACCCTCTCGCTGTCATACCGGAACTCCCAAAATCCATTTTTTATGTCAGCAAAGGTTCAATGTCTTCTTGTTTTATGGTTATTTTGTTTACATTTTTGATGGAAAAAAAACTTTGTCCGACCTACCGACCCTATGCTGAAATTTCATGTTACAGGAAACACACCATCTTTTTTGTTTGGCCTTAGGATCATATAATGGTATGAACTCCAGTTATACAAACAAAGTTATGGTGAAGTTTCATGCGGTGTTCAAAATATATTTAGAGTTGAGGAAAATTGATTTGAAGTGCTCATTCCATTTATTATCATAATTAGTATCCTTCTAGTATTTTGGTGAATTTACACAAGGAAGGTGTTTAGCTTTTAGCCATTATTAAACCGCTTTTAAAAAGGAGCCATATCATGCTAAATCAACCTTTTTTTTAAACCTTTGTTAAAATGCCAATTCCTCTCCAAAAACTACTCAATGTTTTCATCCATCTATCTTGGACCATTCCTGCTCTGCCCTCTAAGCACAAGGTCATCCCAATCCAAGAAAATGACAGCCCTCACTTTTCTACATCACAGAATGAAGAGCCAGCCCCGTACAATCCATGCAGATTAACCAGACGCCCACTTTTTTTGAGCAACCATCGGGACACCATCAAGCATATCTGGGAAAGGCGCAAAGAGAGGTCACTTCGGCTGACTGAAGCTTGACTGCTCTGGAATTTTTTCACCTATGCACGAAAGCGTGGACGTGCCCAGTGACAGCGTGTTCAGAGTGGCCTCCCTTCTGCTGCTGGAGCTTTGCTCTTTCGATTTTTTTTGTTTTTTTTTTTTACATAAACACATGCCCACTTTCTACAAGCAGACAATGGGATGCCCGACAAGTTGTCAGGGAAAAGAGGCACTATGAGCAGCTACCTTGGCCTAAGTGCTACCGGCGACAGAACATTCAGCAGCTGTTTATCTGTATGTCACTTCTAAGAGGAATGCCTTGGCCAGTACAAAAGTGGATTTGCCCGGTGCAATTACCAAACTGATAGCAAAATGATAAGATTATCATGAATGCACTAACATTAGCTTCATTCTCAAATAAGATACGTCAGATGCATTTTTGTTGTATAAAACATAAACTTAAGGCTTACATTCAGGTGTGTAGTGACCGCGCAGATGCCACTGTGGCAATGCCATGTGCAGTTTGCCTTTACACTCTGGCGCAACCCACATACCTTCTAAAAATGTTATGCAGTTTCACTCCAAGTTGGAGAATTGGCTCGGACACTACAAGAGGCAGTTTCTTTTGCATTTTGTGGACAATTATAGTCACCGTTTTTACTTTGCCCAACAAGGAACAAAGCGACAACAAGGACACAATGACACCGTTGGCTACAATCATCTTGCAAGGTGTTCTTGCTAAGACCTTCTGTTGTGCAAGATGAAATCCAGACTTTCCGTTGGAAAATCAAACAAGCCACTTTACAGTCCTTTCATTGCATACTGCAGGATGTTTGATGGAACCCTTGAACGCGTGAACATCTGGGTTGTCAGTGAGACGCAGGAGCACTCAGGTGTACCCATCCACACATTCTTGTGGGTCATTATCCCATTTCTACAAAGTGGACATGCAGGTAGAGTTGTGGAATAGCAGAGTCAGGTGGAGTAGCATGCAGTTAGTAGAGTGCATTCGAACTAGTAGTGATAAGAAAGAATTAACCCATGAGGAGTGCTTTTGGGGAATAAATTTTCCACGCAAAAGTAAGGAGCAGCCAGGAAAGAGGCACCGTGTGCATGAAAATCGTCTGCCTCATGCAAAACCCACACCGCAGCGAAGGTCCCTTCGCAAAGCCAAGTGAAGTGAAACCAGAATGCGGTGTAAGACATGTCTGCCCTTGTATCGACAAGTGCCTCATTTTGCATCACACACAAAAGTATGCATAAGTAGCAGGGTGAAGGGGACACACACATGCACATACAGAAAATTGCTGGGTTGAGGCATAACGCATACACACAAACATGCACGTAAAGTGCACTTCCATGTACACACACTCACTGAACTCATTGTTTCACTTCTGTTGTTTTGGAGAAGGAAAGTCTTATTTTAATGTTTGAGATGTCCATCCACTCCTCCGTGAGTCGTCACCTTACCGTGGTGGAGGGGTTTGTGTGTCCCAATGATCCTAGGAGCTAAGTTGTCTGGGGCTTTATGCCCCTGGCAGGGTCACCCATGGCAAACAGGTTCTAGGTGAGGGGCCAGACAAAGCACGGCTCAAAGACCCTGATGATGACAATAAATGGATCTAGGTTTCCCTTGCCCGGACGCGGGTCACCGGGGCCCCCCTCTGGAGCCAGGCCTGGAGGTGGGGCTCGTTGGCAAGCGCCTGGTGGCCGGGCCTACACCCATGGAGCGCGGCCGGGCACAGCCCGAAGAGGCAACGTGAGTCCCCCTTCCCATGGGCTCACCACCCATGAGAGGGGCCAAAGGGGTCGGGTGCAATGTGAGCTGGGCGGCAGCCAAAGGCGGGGACCCTGGCGGTCCGATCCTCGGCTGCAGAAGCTAGCTCTTGGGACATGGAATGTCACCTCTCTGGCAGGGAAGGAGCCCGAGCTTGGTGTGTGAGGCAGAGAATTTCCGACTGGATATAGTCGGACTTGCCTCCACACACAGCCTGGGTTCTGGTACCAGTTCTCTCGAGAGGGGTTGGACTCTCTTCCACTCTGGAGTTGCTCACGGTGAAAGGCGCAGAGCAGGTGTGGGCATACTCATTGCCCCACGGCTCAGTGCCTGTATATTGGGGTTCACACCGGTAGACGAGAGGGTTGCCTCCCTCCGCCTTCGGGTGGGTGGACGGGTCCTGACTGTTGCTTGTGCATATGCTCCAAACAGCAGCTCAGCATACCCACCCTTTTTGGAGTCCTTGGAGGGTGTGCTGGAGAGTACTCCTGCTGGGGACTCCCTTGTTCTGCTGGGGGACTTCAATGCTCACGTCGGCAATGACAGCGTCCCACTGGGAGGAGAGACCCCGAGGAAGACCCAGGACACGCTGGAGAGACTATGTCACCCAGCTGGCCTGGGAACGTCTCGGGATCCCCTGGGGAGAGCTGGAAGAAGTAGCTAGGGAGAGGGAAGTCTGGGCTTCCCTGCTAAAGCTGTTGCCCCCGCGACCCGGCCCCGGATAAGCGGTAGATGATGAATGGATGGATGGACATCCATCCATCCATCCATCTTCTAATTCGCTTATCCTCACACGGGTCGCGGGGCGTGCTGGAGCCTATCCCAGCTGTCTTCGGGCAGGAGGCAGGGGACACCCTGAACCAGTTGCCAGCCAATTGCAGGGCACAGAGACGAACCACCAACCGCGCGCACACTCACACCTCGGGACAATTGACAGTGCTCAATCAGCCTGCCATGCATGTTTTTGAGATGTGGGAAGAAACCAGAGTAGCCGGAAAAAACCCACGCAAGCACAGGGAGAACATGCAAACTTCACTCAAACGAGGCACGAGAAAGTAAAATGAGACGTATGTGAGATTCTTAAAGCTTTGAGCAATAAACATTTCCTCTGGTAATGGCTGATGTTTGCCGATTGTCTTTACCTTTTGCATTTGAACCATTCACAGCAGTTGTCCAAAGTTAAAACTTGTCTCATTGTTTATTACACATAAATCTATACCATAACTTCATCTTTTTAAATATACACTACTCATAAATGGTTTGGGATATGTGGCTTTCAGGTGAAATCCAGGAAAATGTAAAAAAGTTCACACTACAGTGATATTTCATGAGAGTACGACATTTGAGTAGAAGGACGCACTAGTGATTTCCTCATCTCAAACAGTTTTTGAAACAAAGTTAACAATGGTGGGTACACCACAACACTAAGTTTCACTGTCTCAGTAACTTGTCATGAGCATCAATTACAGCTCGACGATGATGTCTCATGCTGTTCGCAGGTCGACTGATTGTCTGCTGAGGCATTGCATACCACTCCTCTTGAAAGGCAGCCCTCAGGTCAATGAGGTTCTGGAGTGCAGAGTTTCAAGCCTCTACACGGTGAGTCAGCTGATCCTACAATTTTTCAAGAGGATTCATATCTGGAGAAAGTACAGGCCATTCCATTTTAAGTACACCAGGCTCCAACAGCCCTTCCCTGATGATGCAACCTCAATGAGCTGGAGCATTGTCATCCATAAAGATGAAATTAGGCCTGTGTTGCTCATGTTGGGACGAATAATGTTATTCTGGTAGTAGTGGCTTGCTACTGGACCAGTCACAAACAGTAGGGTAGTTCTGTACGGACTGGACGCACATGCCACACTGTACACCGCCACCACCAAAAGCACGTTTGGTGACAACAGTAGCTAATGTATAGACGCTCTCTTTGACGTCCCCAATATCATTGCCAGCCATTATTTCTCCTCAACGTGAAGTGACTTTCAGCTGAGAACAGCACTGAGGCCCACTGGTCCCTCGTCCAACGTACCGGTAATTGTTCTCTGGCCCATGCAAGATGATGACAACTATACCTAGTGGTGTGGTCAGGGACTCTTGCAGGTCATTGAGCATGCAGACCACAGTAATGCAAGAGGTCGGATGTGACACTTGGGTGCCTCTCACAACGCTGAACTGTGCCTGAGTTGAGTTGCATTCATCATCTGGTTTCTCAAGACATTGTTTATAATCATCAGCATGGGATGTGGCCAAAGGGCAACCCACTTCTACAGCTTTCTGTGACTTTTCCCGTCTCTTGGTATCTCTGTTGCAACCTCCTGATGACACTCTGTGACACTAAGCTCAGTGACCACTGAGAACGTCCTATTTGAAGCATCACAATGGCATGGTACTGTTGATCCATTGTTCGGCGACATCTTGAGGGGTGTTCACATGGCACACATTTGCTCCGGCGCTGCACCAATGTATTTTGTTGCGATATATTTTGCACCGCAGCAAATTGTGTGGAGGGTTCACACATACAAAGCCGCTGAGCGTGTCTGCACCGGCACAGCGTCGGTGCAGCCCCACTTGCGTTCACACGGCAGTTTCTGCAGCGGAGCAAAACGACAGAAAACAAAGGAGCTGTCGTGTTGGTTCTTTTTAAAACTTATACACAACTCAAGCAACTACTACTACTGGACAGGCACGTCCTTCTCGGTCTCCGTGCCTTCTGCTCGAGAGTGACCGCCCCCCGAAAACATAAATCAACGATGACTTCAATGACACTCAGACAAGCAAAAATGTAATGCGCCAAACAGAAAATCAAGAGAGGAAATCACAAAATAAATTCTATGGGGGGCGGGGGGTTGTGAACACACAACAAAGGAATAAACTACACAAACAACTCCGAGACAGTCCAGTCTCCTACAAAAGGAAAGATGTTACCAGCCAAGTCTTGTGTCGTTATTAAACAAACACATGACTGAAGTCCGACAGAGCGCAAAAGTAACGCATTCTCGCCATACGTAAACTCTTCACAAGCATTTGCTCTGGAGCAAATTTAACCCAGTTGCATTCACACATGTAAATTTACACCGGTGCTGCTTTGCTAACAAGCATTTGCTCCGGAGCAAATTTTTAAACCACCTCCCTGAGGTGGATCAAATTTGTTCTGGTGTAAGCTGTTTTGCGGGGCTACGGCGGAGCTAATTTGCACGTGTGAACGCTCTACTGGGGCAGCCCCGGCGTAGCACTGGACAAAATGAACACCCCTTTGGTCTCATGATGTGAAAATGTGAACAGCATGATGAGGACAATTGTTTAAACACCAGCTCCAATTGAACAAGGATATTTATTGGTCGATTCAAGGATCAAATAATTGCTGTTAATTTTGCCGTTTAACTCCTCGTTAGGGGACAGCAACTTCTGTAAAAAGTACTGAAATATTTAACAGTTGGACATGTGCCCTCAAAAGCTTACAGATAATAATGGTCACATTAAGTTAATCTGTAATGATTTGAAGGCATTTTAGGCTTGTCCTGAAATTTTATCTGAAAGCCAAATATCTCTCAACTTTTTGTGAGTAGTGCATATCATGAAATTTGTTGAAACTATTGGCCGGTCATTCAAAACAAAGCAAATGTTAATTTTTACAAGCAAGGCTCTGATGTGTAATGCAAGTTGCGCAAGAAATGGACCTGGGTGTCACCATTTCCACACAAGCTAAAGTCAAAGTTTAGGCAAATAAATAAGACAAAATCAGCGTAAGTCAAATGTGCCACACTCAACTACTGGGAACACAAACCCACATGAATGTCATTTTAACTACATCATTTAAATGCATTGCATTGACCATCATTCTGGGAACTGAATTGGACATTATAACAATATGAGCAAGCATTTGCTTGTGACCGTTACATAGATCTAGCTATCGTTAATCCCCGCCCCTCCAACCAAGTCATCTACAAATGTAATGAATCAATTATGCATACTTAATAGAAACCCTAAAACATTTTAGATCACTGAAACAAACACCAGTATTCTGCAGAAATCACATCTAGAATGTCAGTCTTGTAATTAAATATCACTATTAACTGTACATATGTCAAAATGTCAATCTCGCACAGCAAGAGTGACAGTGTAACCTAAAACTAAGGAACTTGTGCTTCTCATTACATGTTGAAATCAGTTAAATCAAGTGTCAGCCATTGCATTTCAAGTCGACTTGAGGCCGCTCATAAAGTACAGCATTGTTTTGCATTTTGTACAATATTTAGAGAGCACTTTCACAACAGCTGCAGATATAACAAAGCCTCTTACTGAACAGAAAACATTTTGTTTGTTTTGTCTTGCAATCATTCAAAA
This sequence comes from Hippocampus zosterae, assembly GCF_025434085.1. Lineage (NCBI taxonomy): Eukaryota > Metazoa > Chordata > Actinopteri > Syngnathiformes > Syngnathidae > Hippocampus > Hippocampus zosterae. The sequence continues at coordinate 4,205,035 of NC_067460.1, forward strand.
TATTCAATTCTCTCTCTCTAGTACTTTACTGTAGAAGAGGCAATGAAGCTTCTTGATTAAATCGTGATGAACTGTTGCCACTTTGGATTTAACCTGATAATATGTGCGTTTTGTATTCAAGTGATGTCAATTAAGGTGATGATACATTATGAAGCTTACTTTTAACATTCAAAACAAGGAGAGAAAATTCCAACCCGAATGAATTCCCTGTAGCTACTACAATGATACTGTTGGGGCTAACCACACGGAAGAAAGTCACACTAACCTCTAACGTCACTGTTGCTATCATACCGTTGGCTTCGTATGCAATACCAGTTTGACATTTGATCTGACAAATAGTCGCGCTTAGTTCGAGAGTTTTGTTTCATCTTAGCATTTATTTGGGGGATTTTAACAAGTAGTTAAGGGAGTTAGCTAGCCAACCAGAGCGTGAAACGGACCGACACGGACGTCTGTCCCCTTGAAAGGATACAAGAAAGGGCAAGCCATGAATGAAACCAACCATTTATTCTTCTGATTCGAGCTTGAGAGTCGTTTGAAATGTCAAATATACAATACAATAATTCGATCGTTAACTGTTTGAAAAAAGTAGGCTGACTACGGATATTACAAAGTTCAGACCATTTACCCGAATGTCAAAATACTCGGCGAACGAGTCATGTTCACGACGTTGCAAAACATTTTGGTTGGCGTTTTAGTAGACGAATTTACGTGCAAATCAATAACTATGTTACGGTGACCAGGGTTTAAGAAAAATCCGATGCTGATCGCTCTGACCGAATGCTAACTGATGCTGCTGGGAATAAAGCATGGCTCGTTGGGAGGCCGCGGTGTTTGACATACATTACGTTTATAGCCAAGCGTCGTAATTATGTTGAAAAAAATTACTGAAGTCGAATTAACGATAACGTTGCGTCAATGTCAGTACAACAAGTACAAATACTAAAGTGCTTTATTTTCGGCCCAAAAACTAATCGTGGTTTCATAAAACCGTCACAAAACCTGTGTCCAAGGACACAATTTCAGCGAGCGTTAGTCCAATACAATTAGATTATTCACTCTACCGTAACACTATGAAATACAGTAAAATGTCCTAATATTAACTTGAGGACATTTCAAACAGCGCTCGAACGGGCCCCAGACCTTGACATTAGCTTGCTAACCGGCCTGCCGAAAACGAAATCAGTTTGTTGTTTAAATGCTATTGGCAAAATATATTTCATTGCCACACATTAGTTCCTATTATTATTCCGTGAATTAACAACAGAGAGGGCGAATATGCCCACGGTGTGTAGATCACAAGAAGGACGGTGGCCAACTTCAATATGCAAGTTTAATAAAGGTTGGAAAATGACGCGGACTGAGTAACGCCACTGCATTGTAAGAAAATGCAGGAATGCATACTATCAACATGAAGGTCGTATTTTAAAAAAAACAACAAACAAAAACACTCTTCTGTTGAATCGCACTCCTGCAGAACTGACCTAGCCACGCGGAGTGAACATGCAGTTAACTTAGAAGCTAACCTAATTGGAGTCACAAATGTCTCAATGTGAATTATCTCTTTCACTTACAGTTTTTAAGGCCCTTGTTGTCGCCACGGTGAGACCAACGCGATGTAAACCTCGATTTCAAAAAAATGTCCCAGTATAAAGTCAGTCTTCTTCCCCACGTGTTGTCAGAGTAGCAGCCTGAGAAAAAAAATACCCTCAGTAACAGCTGCTCAAATCTCGCGATGTCTATGTGTAACCAGTCATTGGTGGTGCGTGAGTTGTAGTCTCGCGGTAATTGAGGTTGAGGCAATGGCAACATTGCTCACAGCCGTGTATAATTTTATATTATATATAATTTTTAAAATATGTAAATAAAATATAGAGAGCTGAGTTGTAAATCCAAATATGCAAAGAAACTATTTAAAATAAATTGTATAAAATTCTAAAGCATATAATAAAGATAATACCGTTTCAGAAACAAATAGCTTGAATTAGACATTGCTCCACTTTCAGCTCCGTGTCAAGGTCAGATCTGTAAAACACTAACGATAACGATGTAAAACTGGCGTTCCTAATGAAACAATATTTCATATAAATACTATAATAATATGAACAGTAAAGACTGTCAGTTTCAAATAAGTTAAAGATTGTTCTTGATGCACTCACAGTTGCAGACAGTTTTACCTGGAGTGGCAAGGCGGAGGGAGGCAGGAGGTTCAGTTGGGAAGGCGGAGGTTATAACCCCCCATACGCACACAAATGCACGAGCACGCAGGCGCGGGCGCACACACGCACACACACACATACACACACACACACACACACACACACACACACCCACACTCACACACACAGTTCTCACAATTCTCAACTGGGGGTTCCACAAATTATTATTATCACCGATAGTAGTTGCAAATTGTCGACAAATTGGCAATCGGATCACAGCATATTGCTCTAGCAAGCAGCTGCTCTTATACAACCAATGACCATCATTACCTTACAGCCCTAATTCTTTAAGGGACAGTATATAAAAATAAAGAAGTACGGTAATACAATTAAGATGAGTGTACAATAACTTTGACTGAACTTTGCAATTTGTATCAGCATTCCTGAAATGATGGTACAAATTACAAACCAACAACAACTTTAGCATAGGAATGTACACTTTTTTCAGCACTGTAACAATATGAACTGACGTTTTATTGTTGTCATGCGATGAAGAGGTTCTGAAGAACGCCATGTTCAGATTCTTGAATTGACGAGATTGTTTACGCACCAAGTATGGCACTGAGCGCGGGAGGGAGGGAGAAAGAGAGAGAGAGAGATGCTCTTGTCATGTCACAGCGTCCATATAGTGTTTGCTTTGTTGTCATGTTTCCTGCAAACCTTTAGAATGTATTGTTTTCAAAATCTTGTTTCGTATAGCGGCAGACAACATGCCCCGATGTCAGCCTGATAGCACTGCTGCATCGCCTCAATAAATCCCCAATTTCTGAAAACATTATCGCTAACTACAATTTCACGTAGGTTGTCAAGTTTGACAGACTATTTGAACATATTAAACATACAGTAGCGCAACCACTGATATAATATTGCTTGCCTTGTGGTCAAGATGCATTTGAATTTTTCCTTAATTGGTGGCCCTGATGGGAGCAACCATTTCTCCTTGATAGGAGGAGGAGGCAGTCGGAGTGGGATTAAATTCAAAACACTTTTTTAGACACACTATGGAGACAATATTTTAATATTTTATTTTTTATATATTAATTGTCAAAATAGTGGTGGAAACTTGGGGGTCAGGGCATTTGGTAAAGGTGGCAGTTGCCACCCTTTAAAATCACCTATGGTCACTCAGTCTATTTAAAGGATGAAAAATAGCCACCGTGAGCTGTGAACCTTTGAAGTAATTTGTTGCAGCTCCAAGACACAAAGAGCTACAATATTGTCTTTTCAGCAGATGTTTTATTTTCCAAACTCCCAAAAAATACAAGCATGTCTGTCGCCCACACCGTGCCGCCGCTGCTCGAGGAGTGACTTTGTGATACCTTTTTTGTGTTTATTGTATATGTTAAATCGCTCCATGTACAGCACTTTGTATGCAGCGATGGCTGTATAAATACTGTTGACTTGACTTGACTTGACTTGACTTTCAATTGCACTAGGAAAAACAGCAAAATAAACAAAACAGAAGATCCAGCAAATAATTCACAAAATAAATTCCATTGGGGTGTTTATGAACCCATAGCAAGGCAATCAGTATTTTAACATCGACATGAAGACAATTCTGATCCAGTCCAGTCTCCCACAAATTAAAGGTCAACTCCAAGGTGCATCAGTGTCAGACCACACCATCTTGTTGTTTGACTCAATGTGAATCTCCACAGGATATAATGAAATCTCAAGACTATCAATCAGCACGTTTCTTTTTAGAAACGTTTAAAAAAAAACATTCTAAAAAGAAACGTGCTGCCCACTGTCAAAACGTTTTGTCTCAGGTCATGGTCATGGGTCTTGTGACAGGTTAATGACGCAAAATAGATAAGAACACCCAAGAATAGCTCAGAGCAAAACAATGTACTGTTCTGAAGTGTCCTTCTATTTGGTCTGATGTAAATCATATTCCCTCATGACAAGAAAAGTAGAGGCGAACATCTGACAAACACCTAACAAAACATTTGCGACTTTGAACGATCCAGGATGAGAATGCAACATTCATTACCTTCACAAACAACCGGAAATGTTCGCAGCTCAGTGAGATCAGGCCGTGATGGTACAGTGTGTAGAATTTAGTGGTTTCTAGTGGTGAACTAATACATAGTATGCAATGACCTAAACTTGAAGCATGTGCACGTGCACTACGGTGCCTCAGAGAAAACACTTAGTAAGCCTACCACCAATTTCTGAATGTCTTAAGCAGAGGTGCAAGCAAAATGTCATCTCAAACGACTTCCCAAATTCATTCAAATGACAGGGTTAAGTGCATGGGATTTATCACAGATGCTGCAGTTAGTATTTTCTTAAGTACACCCTGCTTCTCCTGCCTCCGTGCTTTTTTGGGTCCACTACCATCAACAAGGGCGGCCCGGTAGTCCAGTGGTTAGCACGTGGGCTTCACAGTGCAGAGGTACCGGGTTCGATTCCAGCTCCGGCCTCCCTGTGTGGAGTTTGCATGTTCTCCCCGGGCCTGCGTGGGTTTTCTCCGGGTGCTCCGGTTTCCTCCCACATTCCAAAAACATGCGTGGCAGGCTGATTGAACACTCTAAATTGTCCCTAGGTGTGAGTGTGAGTGCGAATGGTTGTTCGTTTCTGTGTGCCCTGCGATTGTCTGGCAACCGATTCAGGGTGTCCCCCGCCTACTGCCCGAAGTCGGCTGGGATAGGCTCCAGCACCCCCCGCGACCCTAGTGAGGATCAAGCGGCTCGGAAGATGAATGAATGAATGAATACCATCAACAACATGACAAGATGCCCAGTTTCTCCAAAGCTTTTTTTTTACTAGCAACACAACTATTAACATTAGTTATGATTAATTCGGGGTATATTAAATGGATTACCATTTCGACAAATAATTAAAAATAAGTCTGCTCAGTGAGTCATCACCTTACCGTGGTGGAGGGGCTTGTGTGTCCCAATGATCCTAGGAGCTAAGTTGTCTGGGGCTTTATGCCTCTGGCAGGGTCACCCATGGCAAACAGGTTCGAGGTGAGGGGCCAGACAAAGCACGGCTCAAAGACTGCTTATGACGAGAAAAATATATGGACCAAGGTTTTCCTTGCCCGGACGCGGGTCACTGGGGCCCCCCTCTGGAGCCAGGCCTGGAGGTGGGGCTCGTTGGCAAGCGCCCAGTGGCCGGGCCTAAACCCATGGGCCCGAAGAGGCAACGTGGGTCCCCCTTCCCATGGGCTCACCACCCATGAGAGGGGCCAAAGGGGTCGGGTGCAATGTGAGCTGGGCGGCAGCCAAAGGCGGGGACCCTGGTGGTCTGATCCTCGGCTGCAGAAGCTAGCTCTTGGGACATGGAATGTCACCTCTCTGGCAGGGAAGGAGCCCGAGCTGGTGTGTGAGGCAGAGAATTTCTGACTGGATATAGTTGGACTTGCCTCCACACACAGCCTGGGTTCTGGTACCAGTTCTCTCGAGAGGGGTTGGACTCTCTTCCACTCTGGAGTTGCTCACGGTGAAAGTACTCCTGCTGGGGGACTTCAATGCTCACGTGGGCAATGACAGTGAGACCTGGAGGGGTGTGATTGGGAGGAACACCCCCCCCCACCCCCCCTCGATCTACGTTCCAACCCTCATCTATGGTCACGAGCTATGGGTCGTGACCGAAAGAACGAGATCCCGGTTACAAGCGGCCAAAATGAGTTTTCTCCGCAGGGTGTCCGGGTTCTCCCCTAGAGATAAGGTGAGAAGCTCGGACATCCGGGAGGGACTCAAGAGTCGAGCCGCTTCTCCTCTACATTGAGAGGCCAATCGCAGGGCACATAGAGACGAACGACGATCCGCACTCACACCTAGGGACAATTTCGAGTGTTCAATCAGCCTGCCATGCATGCTTTTGGAATGTGGGCAGAAACTGGAGTACCCGTAGAAAACCCATGCAGACACGGGGAAAACATGCAAACTCCACAAAGGAAGGCTGGAACCTGCACAGTGAGTTCGACACGCTAACCACTTGAACACCGGATCACCATAACAATATCCAAAAAATGCAATTAGAAGAAATAAATATTGTTGAACTTTGATGGGACATGAAGTCACTTAGTCGCTGGTTTACCTGAATATTTTTGGCAGAATTAAGGTATCAATAGGGAAAGTTATTCTCAATCTGATTTTCCGCTGTCACTCTCTGTATACACCAGTGGTGAGGACCACTAGAAATGCTGTCGGTCCACTTTTTTTTTTTATAAGACCAAGGTCCGGTCCCATGCACGGTGGTCATGGGGAGCAGGGCTATATGCCCATTTAGTATGGTCAAGCCAAGCTTATACAAATCAACATTCCTCACAACCAACCAATAATGGGGTTCATGAAAATAACAATTATTCACTTTGCCAGTACACAGCAAATAATGAGAGGTATTGTGTTGAGGCAAAGGAACTCTTTTATGTTGTTAAGTTGTGCCTGCTTAATAATAGAAATAGCCATTTTAGGGAAATAAGACATTTTTTACTTTAACTTTGTTAAACAGTAGTTGTCTTTTCCCCTTAATTTAACAAAAGCAAATCAAAATACTCATTTTACCAAAATAAATACTAAAAATAAAAAAAATATTATTTTCGTTTGTACAATTCCCCTTTTCACATCCCCTCTGAAATCATTGAAAAATATATCAGAAGAGGAGTTAAGAACCATTTTAAACACTGACACAAGGGAGCACAGGAATGTGCAGTGCTGTTCTTCCACTAAAGGTGAATGCAATGTCTGAGGCATGCAAATATTATTTGAGGACGCCATTGGGATGCTCATTTAACATGTTGCGGTGTTCTGCCGTTAAACAGCTGCAAAGATCCCCGGGTAGACGGGAGCAAAACTGCACACAATCAAAACCTGCCGCGATTCATCCATCCATCCATCATCTACCGCTTATCCGGGGCCGGGTCGCGGGGGCAACAGCTTTAGCAGGGAAGCCCAGACTTCCCTCTCCCTAGCTACTTCGTCCAGCTCTCCCCGGGGGATCCCGAGTCGTTCCCAGGCAAGCTGGGTGACATAGTCTCTCCAGCGTGTCCTGGGTCTTCCTCGGCGTCTCCTCCCGGTGGGGCATGACCGGAACACCTCACCGGGGAGGCGCTCAGGAGGCATCCGAATAAGATGCCCAAGCCACCTCATCTGGCTCCTCTCAATATGGAGCAGAAGCGGCTCGACTATGAGCCCCTCCCGGATCACCGAGCTTCTCACCTTATCTCTAAGGGATAGCCCGGACACCCTGCGGAGAAAACTCATTTCGGCCACTTGTAACCAGGATCTCGTTTTTTCGGTCACGACCCATAGCTCGGAACGTAGATCGACCGGTAAATTGAGAGCTTCGCCCTTTGGCTCAGCTCCTTCTTCACCACGACAGACCGATACAACATCCGCATCACAGCAGACGCTGCCTCGATCCGCCTGTCAATCTCCCGCTCCCTTCTGCCCCCACTCGTGAACAAGACCCCAAGATACTTGAACTCCTCCACTTGGGGCAAGATCTCCTCCTCGACCCGGAGGGGGCACTCCACCCTTTTCCGACTGAGGACCATGGTTTCAGATTTGGAGGTGCTGATCTTCATCCCAACCGCTTCACACTCGGCTGTGAAACGCTCCAGTGAGAGTTGGAGAACCCTGTTTGAAGGAGCCAACAGCACCACATCATCTGCAAAAAGCAGGGATGAAATACTGAGGCCCCCAAAACGGACCCCCTCAACGCTTCGGCTGCGCCTAGAAATTCTGTCCATAAAGGTTATGAACAGAATCGGTGACAAAGTGCAGCCTTGGCGGAGTCCTACCCCCACTGGAAACGATTCCGACTTACTGCCGGCAATGCGAACCAAACTCTGACATCGGTGGTATAGTGACCGAACAGCCCGTATCAGGGGGTTCGGTACCCCATACCCTCGAAGAACCCCCCACAGAACTCCCCGAGGGACACGGTCAAACGACCTTCTCCAAGTCCACAAAACACATGTAGACTGGTTGGGCGAATTCCCACATACCCTCGAGGACCCTGCTAAGGGTGTAGAGCTGGTCCACTGTTCCACGGCCGGGACGAAAACCACACTGCTCCTCCTCAATCTGAGGCTGGACTTCCTGACGGACCCTCCTCTCCAGCACCCCTGAATAGACCTTACCAGGGAGGCTGAGGAGTGTCATCCCTCTATAGTTGGAACACACCCTCCGGTCCCCCTTTTTAAAAAGAGGGACTACCACCCCGGTCTGCCAATCCAGAGGCACTCTCCCTGTTGACCACGCGATGTTGCAGAGGCGTGTCAACCAGGACAGCCCCACAACATCCAGAGCCTTGAGGAACTCCGGGCGGATCTCATCCACCCCTGGGGCCTTGCCACCGAGGAGCTTTTTAACCACATCGGTGACTTCAGCCACAGAGATAGGAGAGCCCACCCCAGAGTCCCCGGGCTCTGCTTCCTCCAAGGAAGACGTGTTGGTGGAGTTGAGGAGGTCTTCGAAGTACTCTGCCCACCGGTTCACAACATCCCGAGTCGAAGTCAGCAGCGCCCCATCCCCACTGTACACAGTGTTAGTGGAGCACTGCTTCCCCGTCCTGAGACGTCGTATGGTGGACCAGAATTTCCTCGAAGCCGTCCGGAAGTCGGCTTCCATGGCCTCACCAAACTCTTCCCACGCTCGGGTTTTTGCCTCGGTGACCACCGAAGCCACGTTCCGCTTGGCCAGTCGATACCCATCAGCTGCCTCTGGGGTCCCACAGGCCATAAAGGCTCGATAGGACTCCTTCTTCAGCTTGACGGCATCCCTTACTGCTGGTGTCCACCAGCGAGTACGGGGGTTGCCGCCACGACAGGCACCAACCACCTTACGGCCACAACTCAGATTGGCCGCCTCAACAATAGAGGCACGGAACATGGTCCACTCGGGCTCAATGTCCCCCCGCCTCCCCCGGAACATGGGAAAAGCTCTGTCGAAGGTGGGAGTTGAAACTCTTTCTGACAGGGGATTCCGCCAGACGCTCCCAACAAACCCTCACAATACGTTTGGGTCTGCCAGGACGGACCGGCATCTTCCCCCACCATCGGAGCCTACTCACCACCAGGTGGTGATCAGTTGACAGCTGCGCCCCTCTCCCGAGTGTCCAGAACATGCGGCCGCAAATCCGATGATACAACTACAAAGTCGATCATCGAACTGCGGCCAAGGGTGTCCTGGTGCCAAGTGCACATATGGACACCCTTATGTTTGAACAAGGTGTTCGTTATGGACAATCCGTGGCGACCACAGAAGTCCAATAACAAAACACCACTCGAGTTCTGATCGGGGGGGCCGTTCCTCCCAATCACGCCCCTCCAGGTCTCACTGTCGTTGCCCACGTGAGCATTGAAGTCCCCCAGCAGAACAAGGGAGTCCCCAGCAGGAGTACTCTCCAGCACACCCTCCAAGGACTCCAAAAAGGGTGGGTATGCTGAGCTGCTGTTTGGTGCATATGCACAAACAACAGTCAGGACCCGTCCACCCACCCAAAGGCGGAGGGAGGCAACCCTCTCGTCTACTGGTGTGAACCCCAATGTACAGGCACTGAGCCGGGGGGCAATGAGTATGCCCACACCTGCTCTGCGCCTCTCACCGTGAGCAACTCCAGAGTGGAAGAGAGTCCAGCCCCTCTCGAGAGAAATGGTACCAGAAACCAGGCTGTGTGTGGAGGCAAGTCCGACTATATCCAGTCGGAAATTCTCTGCCTCACACACCAGCTCGGGCTCCTTCCCTGCCAGAGAGGTGACATTCCATGTCCCAAGAGCTAGCTTCTGCAGCCGAGGATCGGACCGCCAGGGTCCCCGCCTTTGGCGGCCGCCCAGCTCACATTGCACCCGACCCCTTTGGCCCCTCTCATGGGTGGTGAGCCCATGGGAAGGGGGACCCACGTTGCCTCTTCGGGCTGTGCCCGGCCGGGCCCCATGGATGTAGGCCCGGCCACCAGGCGCTTGCCAACGAGCCCCACCTCCAGGCCTGGCTCCAGAGTGGGGCCCCGGTGACCCGCGTCCGGGCAAGGGAAACCTTGGTCCATCTATTGTATTCATCATTAGGGTCTATGAGCCGTGCTTTGTCTGGCCCCTCACCTAGAACCTGTTTTCCATGGGTGACCCTGCCAGGGGCATAAAGCCCCAGACAACTTAGCTCCTAGGATCATTGGGACACGCAAACCCCTCCACCACGGTAAGGTGACGGCTCACGGAGGGGCCTGCCGCGATTTGTTTTGTCTAATTGTCTGTGTGCGGCTCTCGGGGGCTGAAGCTATGAGCACACTGTGGCGTCGCGCATGCGTCTGTTTCCTGACACAATCTTCCATTTTGAATGCGTGAAGCTAATGTATGGGCACACCTTAAGTTCAGAGGAGCCAATCAGCGCATCGTTATCGCCGACATGCCCCCGTCTCCAATTCGTCAAACATTGTACACACAGAGTCGCGCTGCTGCGTCCTCTGCAATACATCTGTTCGTGCACGCAAATAATACAACGGATAATTTTAACAAGTGATCGCGGTAATGCGCAGATTATAGTCCAAAAATAGAAAACGTATAACGTAAAAATCACTTTATAATTTATTATTTTATAGAATTTGCCGAGGGTCCGGACAGAGGAGGCCTGGACAGAGGAGGCCCGGACAGAGGAGGTCGGCGGCCCGGACAGAGGAGGTCGGCGGTCCGGTCATGGATCACGGTCCGCTAGTTGAGGAAGGGGGGTATACACCATCTGGAAATATTCAAAGGAAAGCTGAGGAAATTTCAGAGGAAAGATTTGAATTTGAGGTCGAGAACTGTCGCCTCTGTCAATATCGCTGTATTTTATAATATTTAAAAAAATTTATTTTATTTTGAACACACAAAAAACATGCGAAACACTGAAGCCGCAAAATTTGAATAGTGAGGTAGCGAGTTATTACTGCGTATCGCGTGTGTGTGCAGTATGAGTGTCTATCTATCTATCTATCTATCTATCTATCTATCTATACATGTGTAGTATGGAGTGTGCGATATGGCTAACATGTAATCTTTCAAGAAGTGTTTATTGTGTTTGTCTTAACTGTATCAACATGTGTGTTATGTATTTTTTTGGTTATGTTATGTGAATTTGTCAATTCACAACCTTCGTCAGGATAATAAGGGTGTGGAAAATAATCGATATTAATCGATACATCGATGCGCACGTCCGCGATCCGAGTGCATCGGCTCATTCACTGGGTACGACGCGATTGACGGGTGAAATCGCGATTCATCACGATGCATTGATGGGTATCGGTGAAATCGCGATTCATCACGATGCATTGATGGGTATCGGTAAAATCCGATTCAATCGCCGTTTTATTCATGTTAAACGTCACAAATCTGCCCTTTCCTAGGCGCAAATGAATGCACCATCATTGCTTTGCGTTTTGTGTTGAATACGGACGGTAGCCGTGCGTCACATACAGTCCAGTACACAACGAGCGAAACATTATGGAAGTTAGCGCACGCAGCAGCAAGGAAACTACTATATTTAATGCAGCCGCAACATTCAAATCTTATGTTTGGAAATACTACGGCTTCGAAAAGAAAGACGGAAAGCTTGATAAAACCTCCGTAATTTGCAAGGAATGTCGCACTAAGAAGCCATACAAGGGCAGCACCACAAATATGCAGACCCACTTAAACCGATGGCACCAGATCACCGACAAGTTTCCCTCCCGCTTCCCCGCCCAGTTCCTCGTCGGACACCGGAGAAACTCTTGGTAAACCAGGTCAGGATCAGAAAAAAATTGCCTCTTATTTTGGGAGTCCCCTTGCAACTCACTGTGACCGCGCAATGGCTATAACTAAGGCCATTGCTTATTTCATATGCAAAGACCTCCAGCCTTAGCGTGGTGGACAACAAGGGTTTCAGACAGCTCGTGCACGTTTTGGAACCCAGGTATAAAATACCAGACAGGTCTGTGTTCACTTACAAACATATTCCCGATGTGTACAACAAAGTGAGAAGTGAGATTACTGTGTCGCTGAACAGTGCGCAAAGAGTTGCACTTACAGTGGATGGGTGGACATCTTGCGCTATAGATTCATATATATATATATATATATATATATATATATATATATATATATATGAATATTTCATATAAGACACTCAGTGAGAGTCTGTTTGTGTTTACACTATAGCAACAGCTGTGAGTCTCAGGTGCCAAATTGTTTACATTTTCTTTGCACAAAACCCAATTGTGAAAGGGCTTAAATAAGTTGTTTTACAAGTTCTACTCTTTATAATGAATAAAGTGGCGTCCTTTTTGTAATACCATACTGAATTCCATCTTTTTAAAAGATTTTTTTCTTTGCTTATTTGCATCATATTTAATTGCACAATATCGCAACAAATTGCATTGTATCGTATCGGATCGCATTGATTTGAACTTAATGTGTATCGAATCGTATCGCATCGTGCGACGGTGAAACGTATCGCATCGTATCGCCAGAAAATTCCATGTATCGTTTAAGTATCGCATCGCTGGCAGTGGATCGTGATGTGTATCGAATCGTCCTCAGTGCTGAGATTCACATCCCTACAGGATAAGCGGTTTATTTATTGTGGAGGGATGTGTTGTATGGCTACGAACGGGGAAAAAAAACAGTTCACCACTCCCGCCCTACGTGACGATGGCTGTGCATTTCTACAAAAGTACTTCTATTTTATCTATTGGTAAGTTTGGAATTATAGATATGGTCACTTAATGTCCTAAAACACAATATATGTGGACGGTCCGTACATACTTGAGTGCAAACACGGAAGTGGGTTTCTTGCGTGTGCTGTCGCGTCAGCAGCAGCTGCTTGTGTCCCCCTTTCCTCTCGCCCTCCGCAAGAAGATTGTCATCTGCTTGTTTGAACTGCCTATCAATGCCATATATGGGCGGCACGGGGGTGGACTAGTTGTCTCCCTTGCCATGCAGCACAGAGGTCCAGGGTTCGGTTCCGGACTCGGCTTTCATGTGTGGAGTTTCCATGTTGTCCCCGTGCCTGCGTGGGTTTCCTCCCACATTCCCAAAACATGCACCATAGGTTGATTGAACGCTCTAAATTGTCCCAATTACGATTGTGTGCAAGAATGGTTATTTTTCTATGTGTGCTTTGAGATTAATTGGCAACCAGGTCAGAATGTAACCTGCCTATTTCCCGAAGACGGCTGGGATAGGCTTCGACAGGCCGTGACCCTCGGTCGCCATTGTCGAGTGACGTCACAACGAGGTCGGTCGGTCGGTCCACTCTGCGTCCTTCTTTTCCTGACTTCAACTCAGACCTTATTGTTCAAAGCGGCGTTCTTGTGAACCTTTCCTAATCGTAAATCGGGAAGATAACAATCCATAAAGGTTGGGAATCACTCTGCTAGACGTGCACTCCCCCCCACCCAAAAAAAGCTTTCCAGTACTGTACTGTACTAGATATTAGGGATTTTACAATGCAAAAACACCAGAAGAGGGTGTTGCTAGTATTGGTATGGAAACTGTGATGACGTGGACGAAATACCGCCCACTCTTAAACTGCCCCCACCCCTCGCCGGATGAAAATAGCTTGATACATTGCAGCCTACGGTTGGAAGCCATTATAATTCACACTGTGATTTCAACGGCAAAGCTTCAATGAGTTTTATTAGACACGGTTGTACCAGTTGTATTATCGCATTTAAAAGAGTAGTTAAGTAGAGAGACGAAGTAATCAAGGGTTTTACGACGACTGCATTTTCTACCCAGGTTTTAAGGCGCGGAGGGATCTGACGATAGCAGAAGCTGAAGGGGGGGAGAAGTCGTCTACATCCGCAGGCATCGATTTCCCACTTTAATTAATCTTGTTTTTACCGTCGGTGCTTGGCTTTTCTTCTTGGTCTCTGCCCTCATTTAGATGGCAAGCTTCCCAGACTCTATAAACGAAAATGATATAGGTAAGTACAACTGTCAACGTGTACCCTTTTCTTCTCTGTGGGCTCGGGCAGGAACCGACGAGTAAAGGCCTTCCCTACGACTCATCTGTTGTAGAAAATCGAAACAATTTAGAATAAAAGACCGGTTGTGGTGTAATTGATTTAAAAGGTATATATAGAAAGCTGCGTTGAAATTAATGATTTAGTTGTTTAATGAATTTGAATTTTGAGTCTCCGCGCTGTAGGTCCTACCTCCTTCGTGTCGGGAGTGTGTGTCCATAAGATGTATGGGTTAAATTATTTTGATCAGAACGGCAATGGTGTGATTTTTAGTTTTTCTTTTTAATCATTAAACCGAATGAAATTATTAAGGTACAACGGACAAACTTTGCTTCGGACGTGTCCCTCCCCCACACCAGCGTCGGGAGTCACATGCTCGCCTCGCTCGTGCTTGTTTCATGGTAGGCGTTACACTATTTGACTCAGAAAACAATGATGTACATTCAAACTGAAACGTAGTATAACTCTGAACAGGGTGGTTAGTTGAAAACTATACTATTACTACTACTAGTGCTACTACTGCTAATCTAATCAAAATTTTAAATGATTGTTTTCCTCTTTTTATTATTAACCCCCTTCTTGTCCAATAGCTCATATTTTTGTGGGGCCCTAATCATTCTGAGAATCATTTTTGCGCTTCACAAACCACAGAAAAATTCTTAAGTTGCATCACTGTTCAGTGATTCAATTCACACGTCAAACTGAACTGCTTGTTCACAACTCCAGACAGACTGCAGGATATTGCGAACACAGTAAAATAAAGAGAGAGAAAAAGCTCCAGGGCAGTAATTTGAATCCCTGACGCGAAGAAAAAAAGTAGTACAGTACCTCTGGGGCGACCGTTTTAACAATTTAGCTTCGTGCCGGCACATTCGTAAAACGTGCAGAATTTGTACTTGTAGTTATCTCGTAATTCATGGCAAAATTGGCTGAAATACAAATAAATAAATACAATGTCTCTCATTCACACTGGCTCAATGTATTACCATATGACACATACACTGAACAGTTGGTTATAATTTACACGTTGTTGTACATTTATTATCTCATTAATCAAATTAAACTTTTTTGGAGCGGGTGGGGCGTAACAATTGGAATCAACATGAAATGTGGAATAAACATGACTATTTACTTGAAGTTAGCAAATTCTTGAATCTACTTCAACCCGGGAGAATGTTGGCTTATTTGGACAGTCGGAAAGCGGCACACGTGTTGTAATATTTTTAGCAAGGTATGATGGGGCAGTTTTGGGTATTTTTCCCCACAAATTGTTTGTGTGTCCAATATCAAAAGCATTGGTGTTTATTGGCTGACTAAAGCCAACAGTTTACACTGTTTCAACATTGCATATCAAAGTTGACTCTGCTTATAGTTTACAGTAAATATTTAAGGGTGAGGCACTGATGACGGTGTCACAGAGATAGTTACAGATAACATAAAACTTGTTTTCATTGCAGAACCGGTTTAGTTGTCCTTTTTTCCAGAGATTTGGTAACCATTGACCCTACACTCCCCATTTATTAATTTCACTAGAAGCACCACAAACTATTTGTCCATGTTTTGCACATCCATCTCACGAGATGAACTTTCATTTGACATTGTTGTCATTTAATGTTTAACACGTTTGCACGTTTACCGTACAGAAAGCCGGCATCTTGATGATAGGAATTCCTGACCTTTGAGCAGAGAAAACAAATGTTCAAGAAAGCAACTCACCCCCTTTTTTTTACAGGTAAGGCGAAGTTCATTGGTGAACTCCTGGTGCCTGTTGCTCCCTTTGACCAGAAGGCTGGGCATGAAGCTTGGACTGTAGCGTTTGCACCCAATGGTTCTTACTTCGCTTGGTCTCAGGGGCATCGCATTGTCAGGCTCATTCCGTGGTCAAAATGTCTGACCAATTTGTAAGTATCATCATAAATATTTCTTGGATGATAATTTTGTAGTATTTTTTGTCATTTTTTTCAATAGGAAAAAAAATCTGGGTTTCTCAACTTTGAGATTTTACATAATAATGTTGTAATTCAAAGTGGTTCATTGCCCAGATCCAATGCATGTCAAAGTGATTTGTGATACCGTATTCCTAAAATAGGTTTCTAGAATGTATCACTCTATCTAATTGATCGTACAACTTGGATCTGTTCATAAGGCACGGTGACCAAAAGCCTCAGTTTCTGCTTTAGATAAGCATACCAAAGTGTGATGCCGCCATCAGCACTTTGTATACGTTTGCCATTTTCAATGTTGGGGAAAATTCTGACAAAGCAGTATGCTCCTTCAAGATTTGTATGGCGAAAGGATTAATAGTCATAAGACACTACATGTGTCTCTACATTTAATTAAGCATGTCAGAGTACTAAGTATAATAAATGGTTATCTTAACTGTAGTGTGTGCCTTTTGTCTCATTGAATAGTTCATGTTATGCAATTGTTTCTTTTTCAGTTCAGTGGGCCAGGATGGAGAAGGCACTAATGCGTTAAGTCCCCGACGCTCTTCCCGTCAGAACAGTGATGGAGGCCAATATATACAGACAGCCGGCGATCCCAGAGAGCACACCATTGACTGCGGCGACATCGTCTGGGGTTTGGCTTTTGGCTCATCTGTGCCTGAGAAGCAGAGCCGTTGTGTTAACATCGAATGGCACCGGTTTAAATTTGGCCAGGACCAATTGCTACTGGCAACTGGCCTCAACAATGGTCGCATCAAAATCTGGGATGTTTACACTGGTGAGCATACCTGAAAATCAACATTTTGCACTGCAGAAATTCCCTTTGCGTGTAATTTGTAAAGGCTGAAGCCAGAGCAAATTAATAATTGTTGTCTTTCTCCCTTGGCTGAGATCTTTGATACACATGCATCCTACGAGCGGCTGTCCATGTGCCAGTCGAGATTTCCATTAATTCTTTGGTTTGATGGCATTTTGCAGGTAAACTGTTGCTGAATCTCATGGATCATTCTGATGTAGTGCGAGACTTGACCTTTGCTCCTGATGGAAGCCTCATGTTGGTTTCAGCATCCAGAGATAAGACCCTCCGTGTGTGGGACCTCAAAGATGATGGTGTGTTTTGATCTGATATTTCAGCTATGTCCTTTCTTGCAATTGATTGACACAGACCCAAAAATATGATTTGTTTTTCTGACACCTTTTTAGCAGGGTTCCTGTGTAGTCTTAAAAAGTCTTAAAAGCATTGAATTTGTTTTTGGAAAGTTTTATGGCAGACCGGTGATCGACTGGTTAGCACGTCAGCCTCACAGTGCAGGTTATGGGTGTGGTTCCGGGTCGGGCCTTCCAGTGTGGAGTTTGCATGTTCTCCCTGTGCCTGAGTGGGTTTTCTCCGGGTACTCCGGTTTCCTCCCACATTCCACAAATATGCGTGGCAGGTTAATGGAACACTCTAAATCACAGGTGTCAAAGTCAAGGCCCGGGGGCCAGATCTGGCCCGCCAAATCATTTTATGTGACCCGCGAAACCAAATCAAACGTGTGAAATTACAGGATGCCTGGAAATCTGTAAAAAAAAAAAAATCTGCACCAAAATTCATATTCTCATACGTAATAAATAACAGAGAGCATTTTCTTGTTGCCAAACCCCTCATTATAATAACTTAAACACAAGTTGAAAATAACGTTATGCTTCACTATGTCCTATGTGTTGTCTTGTGTTATTTTTGACTTCAAAATGGCGCCGCGAGAGTGGCTGCCTTTCCAGCAGCTCCTATTTTTTTGTTGTTCTACTTCTTCCTTTCATAACTTTGCTGCTGTGAATCTGGAATTGCGAGACTAATAAAGGTTTTCTTCTTTATGTTGTTTCAGTCATAACGGCCCTCTAAGGGAAACGTTTACTAAAACGTGGCCTGTGACAAAAATGGGGTTGACACTCCTGCTCTAAATTGTCCCAAGTTGTGAATGTGAGCGTAGATGGTTGTTTGTCTCCCTGCGATTGGCTGGCAACCAGTTGAGGGTGTCCCCCCACCTACTGCCCAAAGACAGCTGGGATAGGTTCCAGCAGGCCCCGCAAACCCTGTGAGGATAAGCGGATCTGAAAATGAATGGATGAATGGAAGTTTTGAAAAAGTCTTGAATTTTCATATGTGGCTCTTAATTTTTGTGCAGGTTGTAGACCTGTCACGATAATTACTTTACTGTACTTATCGCTTAATGAGAAAACAAAAACAACTCCAATTTCCGACTGGATATAGTCGGACTTGCCTCCACACACAGCCTGGGTTCTGGTACCAGTTCTCTCGAGAGGGGTTGGACTCTGTTCCACTCTGGAGTTACTCACGGTGAGAGGCGCAGAGCAGGTGTGGGCATACTCATTGCCCCCCGGCTCAGTGCCTGTACATTGGGGTTCACACCGGTAGACGAGAAGGTTGCCTCCCTCCGCCTTCGGGTGGGTGGACGGGTCCTGACTGTTGTTTGTGCATATGCACCAAACAGCAGCTCAGCATACCCACCCTTTTTGGAGTCCTTGGAGGGTGTGCTGGAGAGTACTCCTGCTGGGGACTCCGTTCTGCTGGGGGACTTCAATGCTCACGTCGGCAATGACAGTGAGACCTGGAGGGGCGTGATTGGGAGGAACGCCCCCCCCCCCCCCGATCAGAACCCGAGTGGTGTTTTGTTATTGGACTTCTGTGCTCGTCACGGATTGTCCATAACGAACACCTTGTTCAAGCATAAGGGTGTCCATATGTGCACTTGGCACCAGGACACCCTCGGCCGCAGTTCGATGATCGACTTTGTAGTTGTATCATCGGATTTGCGGCCGCATGTTCTGGACACTCGGGTGAAGAGAGGGGCGGCGCTGTCAACTGATCACCACCTGGTGGTGAGTAGGCTCCGATGGTGGGGGAAGATGCCGGTCCGTCCTGGCAGACCCAAACGTATAGTGAGGGTTTGTTGGGAGCGTCTGGCGGAATCCCCTGTCAGAAGGAGTTTCAACTCCCACCTCCGACAGAGCTTTTCCCATGTTCCGGGGGAGGCGGGGGACATTGAGCCCGAGTGGACCATGTTCCGTGCCTCTATTGTTGAGGCGGCCAATCTGAGTTGTGGCCGTAAGGTGGTTGGTGCCTGTCGGGGCGGCAATCCCCGTACTCGCTGGTGTACACCAGCAGTAAGGGATGCCGTCAAGCTGAAGGAGTCCTATCAAGCCTTTATGGCCTGTGGGACCCCAGAGGCAGCTGACGGGTATCGACTGGCCAAGCGGACCGCGGCTTCGGTGGTCGCCGAGGCAAAAACCCGAGCGTGGGAAGAGTTCGGTGAGGCCATGGAAGCCGACTTCCGGACGGCTTCGAGGAAATTCTGGTCCACCATCCGACGGCTCAGGAGGGGGAAGCAGTGCACCACTAACACTGTGTACAGTGGGGATGAGGCGCTGCTGACTTCGACTCGGGACGTTGTGAACCGGTGGGCAGAGTACTTCGAAGACCTCCTCAACTCCACCAACACGCCTTCCTTGGAGGAAGCAGAGCCTGGGGACTCTGAGGTGGGCTCTCCTATCTCTGTGGTTGAAGTCACCGATGTGGTTAAAAAGCTCCTCGGTGGCAAGGCCCCAGGGGTGGATGAGATCTGCCCGGAGTTCCTCAAGGCTCTGGATGTTGTGGGGCTGTCCTGGTTGACACGCCTCTGCAATATCGCGTGGTCAACAGGGAGAGTGCCTCTGGATTGGCAGACCGGGGAGGTAGTCCCTCTTTTTAAAAAGGGGGACCGGAGGGTGTGTGCAAACTACAGAGGGATCACACTCCTCAGCCTCCCTGGTAAGGTCTATTCAGGGGTGCTGGAGAGGAGGGCCCGTCAGGAAGTCGAGCCTCAGATTGAGGAGGAGCAGTGTGGTTTTCGTCCCGGCCGTGGAACAGTGGACCAGCTCTACACCCTTAGCAGGGTCCTTGAGGGTATGTGGGAATTCGCCCAACCAGTCTACATGTGTTTTGTGGACTTGGAGAACGCGTTTGACCATGTCCCTCGGGGAGTTCTGTGGGGTGTGCTTCGTGGGTATGGGGTACCGAACCCCCTGATACGGGCTGTTCGGTCACTATACCACCGATGTCAGAGTTTGGTTCGCATTGCCGGCAGTAAGTCGGAATCGTTTCCAGTGGGGGTAGGACTCCCCCAAGGCTGCCCTTTGTCGCCGATTCTGTTCATAACCTTTATGAACAGAATTTCTAGGCGCAGCCGAAGCGTTGAGGGGGTCCGTTTTGGGGGCCTCAGTATTGCATCCCTGCTTTTTGCAGATGATGTGGTGCTGTTGGCTCCTTCAAACGGGGCTCTCCAACTCTCACTGGAGCGTTTCGCAGCCGAGTGTGAAGCGGTTGGGATGAAAATCAGCACCTCCAGATCTGAAACCATGGTCCTCAGTCGGAAAAGGGTGGAGTGCCCCCTCCGGGTCGGGGAGGAGATCTTACCCCAAGTGGAGGAGTTCAAGTATCTTGGGGTCTTGTTCACGAGTGGGGGTAGGAGGGAGCGGGAGATGGACAGGCGGATCGGTGCAGCGTCTGCTGTGATGCGGACGTTGTATCGGTCTGTCGTGGTGAAGAAGGAGCTGAGCCAAAGGGTGAAGCTCTCAATTTACCGGTCGATCTACGTCCTAACTCTCACCTATGGTCACGAGCAATGGGTTGTGACCGAAAGAACGAGATCCCGGATACAAGCGGCTGAAATGAGTTTTCTCCGCAGGGTGTCCGGGCTCTCCCTTAGAGATAAGGTGAGAAGCTCAGTCATCCGGGAGGGGCTCAGAGTCGAGCCGCTTCTCCTCCACATCGAGAGGAGCCAGATGAGGTGGCTTGGGCATCTGATTCGGATGCCTCCTGAGCGCCTCCCCGGTGAGGTGTTCCGGTCATGTCCCACCGGGAGGAGACCCAGAGGAAGACCCAGGACACGCTGGAGAGACTATGTCACCCAGCTTGCCTGGGAACGACTCGGGATCCCCGGGGTGAGCTGGAAGAAGTAGCTAGGGAGAGGGAAGTCTGGGCTTCCCTGCTAAAGCTGTTGCCCCCGCGACCCGGCCCCGGTAGATGATGGATGGAAACAACTCCAGTGTTCGTCAAACTGTTGAGACTTTATTTTTTTTACACCCCTGCTTAGCTCGATTAGACGACTCAATATTCTGTTTTCTTAAGTTCTGCACATATTCCACACTTCTATGTTCGAGAAATACATTGAAGCTAAATTGACGGATTTAGTTTTTTTGTTGCTGATATTACCTTGAAATGGGTATAAGTTAAAAAAAACAAAGTTAGGTTTGCATGTGTCCCATTGGTTGATGGCACGCACAACTCTTTCTAATTCATTGAGTCGCAGTTGTGTATAATAGTAATTGGCCTTAATTCTAGCCAAGATGGTGATACGAATGGTTGTTCTGGTTAACTGCCGTCTTCTTCGGTGCTCTTTTTGTACTATTTCACTGATTGTGCATAAACAATCGCTTCTGTGAACGTTCACCTACCAGGAACTAAAGCTGGCACAGAATACCTATTTCAAGTGCCACAATTGAAAGTGAGAGACTAAGTCTGTATCCCTCCAACGCACGATCTGTGGTGCTTAGAGAGATTGTTGTAGAGAGATTGCAGCTCGCTTGAAATCACAGTGTTCACATAAACAAGTGAGTCTTGAGTGTAAATGGGGTTTTGTTGATAATGTGACTTGTTTTTTTAGGTAACATGGTGAAAGTTTTGCGGGGTCACCAGAATTGGGTCTACTGCAGCGCCTTTTCCCCTGACTCGTCCATCCTGTGCTCTGTCGGCACAGGCAAAGCAGTATGTAAACATGTTCCTCCTAATTCACCTTGAATTGATTTGCTAGCTCATTGTTGTGCTATTGCTTGTGACTAGCCATGCTCAATGAACCTAGAAATGGAATGAAATTCAATGCATCGCAGTATTGCTCACCTACACTCACACGAAAAGCGAGTTTGCTCTGTGTCCTCAGTGAAAGTGACCTGCATTTAGATTTTGTTTGGTTTTGTCTACAGTGGGGAAAAGGCCTTTGGTGTACTGAATTTTGCAAAACTCACAACTAACTGTTTGACCACACATCTACGTACTTCTAATTAAGTGTTCACTGAAGTAAACCCCCCCCCCCAAAGAAACACTCAACTAGTTAGATTTATTAAATGTATGTGATTTTAAACAAACCAACAAGCATTTTAGTTTTTAAAGGAAATTATGTCATTTGTGACTGATTTGCCTTGCAGACAAAATCTGTTCTCTATATATATAACGTCCTAACTTTCCATCCTTAAAACATGTCATAGTTTATAGACTCCTAGTGGACACCATAAACAGATATTTTGAATTTTTCATGAAAGTGATCAAACGGTATTTGACATGTAGTTGGTAGTAGCTTTGACAGGCTATGTGTCCCCCTACAGTGTGTGTGTCTTGCTCTCCCTGTCACAGGTGGTGGCAGAGCTCAGTGTGTGATTGGTTTTGAGGGGAGCGCCGCGCTGACATTTTGAGCAGCCGGTGTAAACCGCGGATGCACATTGCCCAAAGGCCTGCCAGGGGCAACTTGGCACCTGACCCGCAAGGTCATTCTGTACGTAGGTGCTGCTCCGTGTCTGTCTACCTCTGCTGTTGCAGTTCCTATTTATTTTTTTTATTAATTTCATCTAAAAACTATCATTAAACTGGTCATGAATTATTCCCCCTCTCCCCACCCCTTTACACCACTGCCTTTTTCCAAAAAATTTCCCATTCCCTTAACTCAGAATAGTTCGTTCACCATCTATCTACACATATTAGATTCTGCTTTGTCATTTGGCTCTTATGTTTTTCCAGTGGACTTCCATGTCATGTATGTAGCCTGCCCTCTCTGTTAGTTCCCGCCAGGGTTGTTGCAGATGCTACCGTGACTTCTTGTAGATGAATAGACAAAATATTGATAGTCATGTAAAAGAAATGAGTCTTCCTCCACACAAAAACCATTTACATACAATTTTAGCTTGACTGCCTCTTGAGACTCTCATAGAAATCCGTTAAACCCAACAATTGCCTTCCTTAACTTAAATTACTGATCATTCATGAGTTAAATCCTGTAAAATTAATTTGGGATTTATTCCTGCAAGGAACCTGTCCCAAGCATTGACAGTACTAGCAGTTCACAAGCCACTCTTTCACGCAAACGATGCAAACAAGCTGAGGGCTGAAATTGCATATTCAAAATGTTATCATCAGGCGTTTCACCGAAGCCCACTTATACTGATTAATGCAGGTCATAGCGTTACATTTTTTAAAATCTTTTTTTATATGCGAGTGTGTGCATGGCTGTGTGGGTGCTTATGTATACTTTGCCAGAGGTGTCAACCCTTTGGCCATAAAATATTCTTTTCTCTTGCAGTATCTGTCTCTCTTCGTAGGCTTCCGCCGGAGGTGCGAGCCTATTGTAAACAGAGAGAACTAAAACTGAAAGGGGAAACCAGTGGAGTAACATTATGTTACCTTAAGTTACTACTTGTTTTATTTTCTATTTTATTGTTAACAGTATATGAGTAATTATGTAATCATATCCATCTTATTGACTAATGATGTAAGCAGTGTATGTAGTTAAAGGATTTTGTAGTTTGATACAGCTGAGAATATGTTTCAAATGTTAATTATGTTGTAGTCAGCCAAAATGTGATTGAATACTTCATAGAATTGTCAGATTTTGAGACGTAGCCTTGCTTTTTGTGTAGCATGTGCACTTTTGTTTGCTTTGAATTTTTTTTCCCAGTAATATGTCCATTGACACAGAGCATCACCTAATTGTCTTTAATGTAATTGTTAAGCACTTTTTGTGCAGACAGTAGTGGTAGACCTTTGATAGTACAACTAAACAATTCGCATCATTCCATGGATTTTAACAAACCTTTCTTCACTTTGCAGGTGTTCTTGTGGAACATGGATAAATACACGTTAATCCGGAAGTTGGAGGGCCACCACAATGATGTGGTGTCTTGTGAGTTTTCACCAGATGGGGCGCTGTTGGCCACTGCCTCCTATGACACGCGGGTCATTGTCTGGGATCCCCACAAGGCCATGATCCTTCTCGAGCTGGGGTAAGACCTTCTTCATTCCCAATTCTTCAATAGTTTACTTTTCACCCGTAACTCTGTGTGTGTTTGTGTGCAAGCGCATGTGCGTATGTTTGTGAGCATGCTGTAACCAAACTAGAAATTTCGAAAGTTATGACCCAATAAGTGAGTGAATAAACATGTAGAGTGGAGATAAAAAGTCAACACACACCTGTTGAAATGTCTTTTTTTTTAAATTTGGTGGTGTGAAATGATGAGACCAAGATAAATAATTTAAAAAACGTTTTTGTGGTGGAGGGGTTTGTGTGTGGTGGAGGGGTTTGTGTGTCCCAATGATACTAGAAGCTAAGTTGTCTGGGGCTTTATGCCCCTGGCAGGGTCACCCATGGCAAACAGGTTCTAGGTGAGGGGCCAGACAAAGCACGGCTCAAAGACCCCGATGATGACAATAAATGGATCTAGGTTTCCCCTGCCCGGACGCGGGTCACCGGGGCCCCCCTCTGGAGCCAGGCCTGGAGGTGGGGCTCGTTGGCAAGCGCCTGGTGGCCGGGCCTACACCCATGGGGCCCGGCCGGGCACAGCCCGAAGAGGCAACGTGGGTCCCCCTTCCCATGGGCTCACCACCCATGAGAGGGGCCAAAGGGGTCGGGTGCAATGTGAGCTGGACGGCAGCCAAAGGCGGGGACCCTGGCGGTCCGATCCTCGGCTGCAGAAGCTAGCTCTTGGGACATGGAATGTCACCTCTCTGGCAGGGAAGGAGCCCGAGCTGGTGTGTGAGGCAGAGAATTTCCGACTGGATATAGTCGGACTTGCCTCCACTCACAGCCTGGGTTCTGGTACCAGTTCTCTCGAGAGGGGTTGGACTCTCTTCATCTCTGGAGTTGCTCACGGTGAGAGGCGCAGAGCAGGTGTGGGCATACTCATTTCCCCCGGCTCAGTGCCTGTACATTGGGGTTCACACCGGTAGACGAGAGGGTTGCCTCCCTCCGCCTTCGGGTGGGTGCACGGGTCCTGACTGTTGTTTGTGCATATGCACCAAACAGCAGCTCAGCATACCCACCCTTTTTGGAGTCCTTGGAGGGTGTGCTGGAGAGTACTCCTGCTGGGGACTCCCTCGTTCTGCTGGGGGACTTCAATGCTCACGTCGGCAATGACAGTGAGACCTGGAGGGGCGTGATTGGAAGGAACGGCCCCCCCGATCAGAACCCGAGTGGTGTTTTGTTATTGGACTTCATGGATTGTCCATAACGAACACCTTGTTCAAACATAAGGGTGTCCATATGTGCACTTGGCACCAGGAAACCCTAGGCCGCAGTTCGATGATCGACTTCGTAGTTGTATCATCGGATTTGCGGCCGCATGTTCTGGACACTCGGGTGAAGAGAGGGGCGGAGCTGTCAACTGATCACCACCTGGTGGTGAGTGGGCTCCGATGGTGGGGGAAGATGCCGGTCCGTCCTGGCAGACCCAAACGTATAGTGAGGGTTTGTTGGGAGCGTTTGGCGGAATCCCCTGTCAGAAGGAGTTTCAACTCCCACCTCCGACAGAGCTTTTCCCATGTTCCGGGGGAGGCGGGGGACATTGAGCCCGAGTGGACCATGTTCCTTGCCTCTATTGTTGAGGCGGCCAATCTGAGTTGTGGCCGTAATGTGGTTGGTGCCTGTCGTGGCGGCAACCCCCGTACTCGCTGGTGGACACCAGCAGTAAGGGATGCCGTCAAGCTGAAGGAGTCCTATCGAGCCTTTATGGCCTGTGGGACCCCAGAGGCAGCTGACGGGTATCGACTGGCCAAGCGGACCGCGGCTTCGGTGGTCGCCGAGGCAAAAACCCGAGCGTGGGAAGAGTTCGGTGAGGCCATGGAAGCTGCCCTTTGTCGCCGATTCTGTTCATAACCTTTATGGACAGAATTTCTAGGCGCAGCCGAAGCGTTGAGGGGGTCCGTTTTGGGGGCCTCAGTATTGCATCCCTGCTTTTTGCAGATGATGTGGTGCTGTTGGCTCCTTCAAACGGGGCTCTCCAACTCTCACTAGAGCGTTTCGCAGCCGAGTGTGAAGCGGTTGGGATGAAAATCAGCACCTCAAAATCTGAAACCATGGTCCTCAGTCGGAAAAGGGTGGAGTGCCCCCTCAGGGTTGGGGAGGAGATCTTACCCCAAGTGGAGGAGTTCAAGTATCTTGGGGTCTTGTTCACGAGTGGGGGTAGGAGGGAGCGGGAGATGGACAGGCGGATCGGTGCAGCGTCTGATGTGATCGGTCTGTCGTGGTGAAGAAGGAGCTGAGCCAAAGGCTGAAGCTCTCAATTTACCGGTCGATCTACATCCCAACCCTCACCTATGGTCACGAGCTATGGGTCGTGACCGAAAGAACGAGATCCCGGATACAAGCGGCTGAAATGAGTTTTCTCCGCAGGGTGTCCGGGCTCTCCCTTAGAGATAAGGTGAGAAGCTCAGTCATCCGGGAGGGGCTCAGAGTCAAGCCGCTTCTCCTCCACATCGAGAGGAGCCAGATGAGGTGGCTTGGGCATCTGATTCGGATGCCTCCTGAGCGCCTCCCCGGTGAGGTGTTCCGGTCATGTCCCACCGGAAGGAGACCCCGAGGAAGACCCAGGACACGCTGGAGAGACCATGTCACCCAGCTTGCCTGGGAACGACTCGGGATCCCCCGGGGAGAGCTGGAAGAAGTAGCTAGGGAAAGGGAAGTCTGGGCTTCCCTGCTAAAGCTGTTGCCCCCGCGACCCGGCCCCGGATAAGCGGTAGATGATGGATGGATGGATGGATGGATGGTTTTTGCCCCCTTGTTTGGCAAAACGTACCTCTTTCGGCAAAATAAAAAAAAATGTTACAGCACCAAAGGGGCTGTACAGACTTCAGAATCATGGAAACATTAGGGAAATAGCATTTTCCAGTTTTTTCAAAAGTTGTTTAAGAGCGAGGCAGGTTGCCAGAAGATTTGTATGTGGCAAGAAAAAAAATGTGCACACATGGACAAAGTTGTTGGTACCCTCATTCATATACAGTTGGATAATTAGAAACTACAACAAATGTATCAATATTTATGAAATAGCGCTAGACTTTGAACTATTTGTTTTATTCTGTTCATCAAACCAAATGGATGTTTTTTCCAGCCACCGCTTTCCTCCGCCGTCACCCATTTTTGCTGGAGGGTCAAATGACCGCTGGGTGCGCTCTGTGAGCTTCTGCCCCGACGGCCGCCACATCGCCAGCATTACTGATGACAGGTAAAAGATTTGTCTCCTTTACCTCATTGACTCTTGAAAGAACAGCCGTGGCCACTGCAAGTGACCTTCGGAGTCTCTGGTTTCTATGCTGGGGTCATACTAGGTCTGTCTCCTGGCTCACTTTGGGTGGCTGGGCTTTGTCAGCTATGCACGACGCTTCTTGGATCGAAAGCCTTGTGTTGAGCCCGCTGTGGTGTTCTTAAACATGTAACTGGAAGAGCCTCTTCAGTGGGCTGTGCGGTGCCTTTGCCCTAAGAGTGATGTGACTGATGACCTAATTGATCTGGCACGCACCGTTTGTTCCTCCATCTGTCATTTCAGAGCTCTTGGACTCTGTGTTTTTATACTGTCACTACTGCGACCTTCTGTGCGTTTGCCCAGCTTTTTGTTTCTTCTGGGGGGGACTTCCAAGGGAGCTTAGCTGCCCTTTCCAAACAGTGCATGTCTTGTTGGATTGTGGATACCATTCGTCAATCTTTTCCTGCGCCAGACTGCCCCTTGGCATTGGGGATGCCCCTTGCCATTGGGAGTGCTTCATCCTACCAGGTGTGTTGCAACATCTTGGACTGCTGTGTCGCGAGTGCTGTTGCTTCCTGGTCGTCGCCTAGCATTCTCTCTGGATTTTATAGTGTGGATGTTGCCACTCTGCTTCTGCCCGTTGTGTGGTTTTTGGCTCTTTGGAGGCCTCAGTGAGGTTTGGATCTGGGATTTGAAATCAGCATTTCGTTCTTTAGGCACTTCCCCAGGCGGTCTGGAGGGATGTCATAGAATGACATTTACAGATCTATGGTTCTATGAGTCGCGAACTCAGAATCCTTGTGTTCTCAGGGACTATCTTCGCGGCGGTCTTTATAAATGGCCTGGGTCACCTGGGTTCACTAATGACGTTTGTTTGTATGTATTCTCGCCCCTGGTAGCCATTGGGGACTCATAGAACACTTGTTGTGTACATAACCCTGCTTTCAGTGTCCTCTTTGCTTATTGGAGCGAAAATATTCCATGTCTCGGTTAATGTTTTATGAGCAGCTTTACTTTCTTGGCCAGAGTTTCAGAACGTTTCATACGTGGGGTGAATAAAAGCCAAGTTGTAGTCAAAAATGACTTGGTTGAACATTGTGCTATGTAATGTTTGTTCAAGGATCGTAGCTCATCTCAGCGTAAATATGATTCAGATAAATATGTGTCCTAAATCAGTGCTTCTGTGTGGTACCAGTACCACTAAGGGTGTGGAAAATAATCGATATTAATCGATACATCGATGTGCGCGATGCGAGTGCATCGGCTCATTCACTGGGTACGACGCGATTCACGGGTGAAATCGAGATTCACCATGATGCATTGGTGGGTATCGGTAAAATCCGATTCAAACGCCGTTTTATTCATGTTAAATTTCACCTATCGGCCAATTCCTAGGCGCATTGAATGCACCATCATTGTTTTGCGTTGTGTGTTGAATACGGACGGTAGCCGCGCGTCACATACAGTCCAGTACACAACTAGCGAAACACTATGGAAGTTCGCGCAAGCAGCAGCGAGGAAACTACTGTATTTAATGCTTCCGCAACATTCAAATCTTATGTTTGGAAATACTACGGCTTTGAAAAGAAAGATGGAAAGATTGATAAAAGCTCCGTAATTTGCAAAGAATGTCGCACGACGAAGCCATACAACGGCAGCCCCACAAATATGCAGACCACTTAAAACGATGGGACCACATCACCGACAAGTTTCCCGCCCCCTCCCCGTCCAGTTCCTCGTTGGACACCGGAGAAACTCTTGGCAAACCAGGTGAGGATCAGAAAAAAATCGCCTCTTATTTTGGGGGTCCCCTTGCAGCTCATTGTGACCACGCAAGGAAAAACTATATATTGATGACTCTTTTGGACATTTCATTTTGACACTCAGTGAGAGTGGTCTGTGTACGCTACAATACACACAGCAGTTTTGAGGCTGTGACTGCCACATTGTTTCAATTGTATTTTTTTTCTGTCCTATGGAGATGGATATTTCATATAAGACACTCAGTGAGTAGTCTGTTTGTGTTTACAATACAGCAATAGCTGTGAGTCTCAAGTGCCAAATTGTTTACATTTTCTTTGCACAAAACCCAATTGTGAAAGGGCTTAAATAAGTTGTTTTACACGTTCTACTGTTTATAAGGAATAAAGTGGTCTACTTTTTGCAATACCATACTGAATTCCATCTTTTTTAAAACTTTTTTTCTTTGCGTATTTGCATCATGTTTAATTGCACAATATCACAACAAATTGCACTGTATCGTATCGGATCACATTGATTTGAACTAAATGTGTATCGCGTCGTATCACATCGTGAAGACGGTGAAACGTATCGCATCGTGTCGCCAGAAAATTCCATGTATCGTTTAAGTATCGCATCGCTGGTAGTGCATCGAGATGTGTATCGAATCGTCCTCAGTGCTGAGATTCACATCCCTAAGTACCACTAGTGATACGTAAACGCACTTCTAGCGGTACTTAAAGAATCACTGCCCAAGTAGGGTTTAGTTGTTTTTACATTTTTCGTACACCTTTTCTATCTTG
This sequence comes from Hippocampus zosterae, assembly GCF_025434085.1. Classification (NCBI taxonomy): domain Eukaryota; kingdom Metazoa; phylum Chordata; class Actinopteri; order Syngnathiformes; family Syngnathidae; genus Hippocampus; species Hippocampus zosterae. Next base: position 4,234,993 of record NC_067460.1, read on the forward strand.
AGGTGCAATGTTGAAACTATGCAGAATGTCACAGTGACTTTCAGTAGTACTATTTTCTTGAACACTGTGACCTATTGCTGTATTTTAATGTTGATAATTTTGGTGGTACTCGGAGGACTCAGTGTTGTTTTAGGTAGTACTTGGTGTCAAAGGTCTGAGAACAGCTGGACTATACTCAGCATTTTCAGCGTCTCCTTAGAAAAACAACCCTGCAGTTCAAGTATGACGCAGCACGGCACAACAAGCGTAAACAAACCGAGAACTGTAGGATTCTAACTGTCCGTCTAATCAATAACGCTTTTGTCTGCACTCTTTCCTCGACTAATAGGCTTCCCATGTGCATGTAATCAGCAATGCATTGCAGAAAAGCTCCACTATTTACCCTTTATTAAAATCTGGAGTCATTCCTCTTACCCTTTATTAAAATCTGGAGTCATTCCTCTTGACGAAGTGCACAGAGTAGCTACAGTATGTGGCTTTGTTCGGATGAGTCACATCGCTGTCACCACGAGGCTGTTTATCAAGCTTACTGCAGGCTGACCAAGCATTGAACTTTTGTTTTGGAGCGAAGCGTGAGACCGACAGGCGGATCGGTGCTGCGTCAGCTCTCAATTATTGGTTGATCTACGTCCCAACCCTCACCTATGGTCACGGGTTATGGGTCGTGACCGAAAGAACAAAATCCGGATACAAACGGCCAAAATGACTTTTCTCCTCGGGGTGTCCGGGCTCTCCCTTAGAGATAAGGTGAGAAGCTCGGCCATCCGGGACGGGCCGCTTCTCCTCCACGTCGAGGGGGGCCAGATGAGATGGCTCAGACATCTGATTAGGATGTCTCATGGACGCCTCCCTGGTGAGGTGTTCCGGGCCTTCCCCACCCCGCCAGGAAGCTCCGGGGACGACCCAAGACACGCTGGAGAGACTGTCTCCCAGCTGGCCTGGGAACATCTCAAGATACCCCGGGAAGAGCTGGAACAAATGGCTGGGGAGAGGGAAGTCTGGGCTTCCTTGCTAAACCTGTTGCCCCGTCACCTGACCTTGGATAAGCGGTAGAAAATGGATGGATGAATGGGAAGCATTAGGGAATTCCCAAAAATGATCCATGGAACAACGCCACACTTTTTGTCCTGTAGCAGGACACCGGACAAGATGCGTTTCCGTTTGCAAGAGATCTAGAAAGTACAATTATGGATATTATGGATCGACCAACAATGTGCAGTCCATACCCTTGTTACTTATAGTCTGGATTTGATCTTAAGTATTACATGTATTTTATTTGATTATAGAGGTCGCTGTTTGAAAGTGCTCTATAAATACAGTTGAGTTGAGTCGCGATGAAATCTATGCAAGTGAAGGAAATAATCAAGAGAGAGTCCACATTTTATGAGGCGTTCCGTTACTACGGCAGGAGTCAGACACGGGCATGGTCTATCATTAACCTTCACTGTAGAAGCAGTAAAGCCATAGTTAGAGGAAATGTGTGAGTGTGAGTCAAACACTTCTAGGCCATAAATATATAACAACAAACGTGGCAACTAAGCTTGCCATGTGACTGTGCAGTGTTTTTAGACAGCTCGACCCGGTACTTCATTTCTAAAAAGAAGGGAGGACTGGTGAGCTCAATAACAAAATTGCAGAAGAACATAAAAGGCAACTAAAGTGCATGATGGCAGAGACTAATTTCCTTAATGATGAAAAGAATAAGCTCCCATTATCAAGAAACGTTAAGAAAATATTCTGGTGGTAAAAAGTAATTGTCGATACGAGACGAAGATTGATCGTTGAAGTTACTGATGGTCCGTTTTTGTGTTTGTGTGTACTTGCCATGTATTGTTTAACAAACTAGCATTATATCAATCTGTACAGTGAAACCCGCACTTGGTGTGACACCCACAGAATTGCATAGTTGCATTTTTTCCTCCAGTAGTTTACATTTCTTTATGTATTTTTGTTTTTCAAGCGCACCCACATTTCCCCGGATATTTGTGGAAAACTCTGATTGAATTTTTAAGAGTTTTCCACCCAATGCATTTCAACCGGTGTTTTTATTTTTGAGGGAAAAAAATGTAATTCCAAAGTCATATTTTTTATTAGTTTTTAGGGGTCACACACTGACACGTGATTGTAGGTGCAGGTCTGTTTCTGCCATGTCACATGCACGGCGGACTACATCATCCGCAAGGGAAAAGCTTGCAGTTTACCTGCCAATTTCATACACAGACTCCAGCGAGTTCCATTTCTGTTTCCGCAAACACGGCACACTTCGGTTCTGTTTCTGCAAACACGGCACACTTCGGTGTACCGCGCTTGGGACGCCCTGATTTTGATGCAAAAAGGAAGGATGTTGCGAGGACTAGCCGGGAAAAGATTATTTCCATGCCCAATGGCACAACCCCTTTCCTTCACCCCCCATTATGCCCAATTCAGTGTGTGCAAAGTCTCGGAAAAAACAAAACTCCAGTGCGCACATTGAAACTGCACTTTGAGCTCAACTCGCACTCAGCGCGAAAATAGGGCCTCCCCTGTGCATGTGTTGGAACAACATCAGATATGGTTTAGATAACCTGACAGTGGTTTCGTCCCTCTCTTTACTCAGACTGGTCCGTTTCTGGAGTATTGAAGAAAGAGCTCCCCAGGCCATCGCCTCTCTCGCTAATGGCCTTTGCTGTGCCTTCTCTCCTGAAGGAAGTGTCCTTGCTGCTGGGTAAGTTGTTGACGTTTGGGAGCAGTTGTGCCTGCTTTTGACATGTTACAATGTTGATGTCTTCATTTAATATCTTCTTTTTGGTTGCAACTGTCAAACGATTCCATGTGATTTGTAGAACCTGTGACGGCGGCGTGCACTTTTGGGAGTGTCCTCGTAGCACTGCCAGCCTGCAGCACATGTGCAGAATGGCTCTCAGGCGAGTGATGACCACGCAGCAGGTGGAGTCGCTGGCCATTCCCATGCCGCTCCGTGACTACCTGTCCTACAAAGTCATCTGATTGTCCTCGAGCATCCGTTAGTGTGCGCACGGCACGCCAGAAAGCTGACAACAAAACACGTCGTCTCTGTATTTATTTTCAGAGAAGTTTGTAAGATTTGTGAATGTTGAGAAGATCATAATTCCATTTTAATAACGTCATCTCAAATTCCCAGCACATAGTCCCAGATTAGGATGTTATTTTGTATATATTTATTTTTGTAATGGCTTATTGTACAATGAATGGTGTGTTGGAGCCAGTGCGCCTTCAACGCCTGTGAGGTCAACTTCTTTGTTGTGCTTTTTTCTCCTGTGTCAATCATCGGCTTTTAAACTCAGCTATCAAGTTTTCCGCTCCTCTTTCTTTCTCAGGCTCACTTGAACTGTCTTCATCTTTTCCTCTGCCTTGAAATGGCTTTTGCACTTAGTACAAGGGCAAGGGGCTTTGCCGTGATGCGTCGTTTAAATGTCTTTGCTGTTTGCACATAAGTGAGAACAAGTTGGAACATATGGTGAACTTAAACCTCTTTCACAATGGCATCTGAACTATTTTGTTTTCCTCTGGCCTTTTCCCACGACAAAAGTGTAATGTTTAACACCCACGACTGACTGTCTGCATCCCTTTGTGTCGAAAGTAGTTGCTGATTTCAGGCAATAATTCAGAAAGCAGAATTCCATGCCATGTCGTGAGTCATTGTGAAGAGACGGGCAGAACAGTCCCGGTTCTGCAATTATTCCTCTGATGTGCTACTTTGGCTGGAATGCTAATAGCAGGGTTTTTTTTTTTTGTTAAAGTCCCCGGAAATATTCGAATTTCAGTATTTACAGTTTTCTTTAAAGTCTTAATTGTACTCCGTGTCCAGTCCCCACCTTTTCTCTACAACTGCTTTACCAACAACAAAATGTGGGTGTACATTTTACCCAGTTGCGGTTCTTTTTCTCAGTGCAATTAATCGCTTGCCGCCTTTTGTCTAAATGACAATTTCACCAAACTGATATGCTCAACTAATTGTAGCACATTCATCCTTAAGAGTGACTTTCTTCTGCTAAAACAAACCTGCATGTTTTTCTGCCCTCCCAGTGTTTAATGACCTCTAATGAAAACAAAACACCTCTTAAGCTTAGCTGCAAACTTGTGTAAAAGCTTCATACCCAAGAAACTGTGGTATGAGATGTACATACAGTATTGGTAAACCTATCAACTTAATCTTCATTTTGTTTTTTTCCCTCGAGAAACGTGAAAGTATAAACAACTAAATGTCTCTGTTCTACAGTTTAATTTTGGGACCGTAGCACGAAATGCAACGGTTCTATGCCAATATGAAACGAGTGTGAATTATGGAAGTACATTATTGGATTTATGATTGCAGTCTCATGAGATCCCAGTTTGCTTTATTAGAAATATGCACAAGCCACAGTAATGCTTTCAGATGCTCAATTACTCACTTTGAGTTTGTGCTGTTATGTCTATGTGAGGACAGGACGTGAAAGAAGGGAAAGTGAGCACTATGTTCGAGTTTTTGTGTCAATGTGAGCAAATCGGTGCAGAGCAGCTGTCAGATTCTTCTGAGCAATAAGTTCCCAGCAACTGAAGGTTGCGTTACCCAACATTGAAGTACTTTTGAACTAAGAACGAAAAGAGGTCTGAAGTTCCATGCGGTATGAATTGCTTAAGGTATCAACTGAATGTAAGTTGCCATTTTAAGGAAGTGTTTTTGTAGTTTCAATAAAGGCTTTTTGACAATATTTTATCGGCCTCGTTTTTGTATTGCAGTGATTCGAATAGTAAAAGTTACTTTGAAAGTACTACTTGGTGTGATGTTTGCTCTGTAAGACTGCTTTACTGTCATACGATTGGCAAGCAGCGCAGGGTGGAACCTGCCTCAGCTGGGACACAATATTACAACACTCGTGTACCTCTGCATCACAGGATCACAAGACACCTTTTGCGGAAGGGGGCCCACCACAGGTTGGTCAGGCCATCCTGCAATGGAGAAGATGAAGTTAGATGGCCTATACCAAGATTGTGAGTCTATATTTAACATTACAGTACAACACTGCCAATGAGCTGTGAGGACTTCATTTCAAATAAAAATCTTAAATCACAAATGTATTGACAGCAATGCTTTGGATTTAAAATAGTGATATGTGTGATGTAAAATAATCCCTCTGCTAACATGCAGCCGGTTCACATGGGTAATGAGTTAAGTAATGAGTCTGTCATGAGTGTTTGGCAAAGCAAGTCCGAAGTTCTAAAATTAGCAACGCCAGTCAGTTCTCCCCTTTCAGTTAACATTTATATTTACAATCATGTTACCCTTCAATTTTAAACTAGAGTGAAAAGTTGATTTTGTGAATACTGATGAGCTACAATATGACTGTCATGACTGACTTGTCTGGGATTCTTTGATGGATTGATGTGGGAAATAGGCAGACTTTACATGAGGTAGAAACATAATTAGCAAGTAGCATTGATACACCAGGTAAATGATGTACTAAGACACTAAATTCTCAACTTTTAGTTTTACATTTAGATTGGCAACCAGTCCAGGGTGTAGTCTCTACATTAACAAAAATCATACATTCATTCATTCATTCATCTTCTGTACCGCTTGATCGTCACTAGGGTGGGGTGGGGGGGTGGGGGGGGGGGATTGAACGCTCTAAATTGTCCCGAGGTGTGAGTGTGAGTGCGAATGGTTGTTCGTTTCTGTGTGCCCTGCGATTGGCTGGCAACCGATTCAGGGTGTCCCCCGCCTACTGCCCGAAGACAGCTGGGATAGGCTCCAGCTCCCCGCGCGACCCTAGTGAGGATCAAGCGGCTCGGAAGATGAATGAATGAACGTTCTTCTGCAGGGGTGTCCAAATTTTTGGACCGAAGATCTACTTTTCGATCAACTAACATCCCGGGATCTACCCTTATCGGCACGCGCACACACGCAAACGCACACACGCGCGCACGCCATGATGAGAAACAGCCTGAAACGGAGGCATGCCACGCACTTTTGCAGCCTGTTAACTATCGTAGCTCACACATACCGTTTTAAGGTGCTTTCCTGGGCCCTCCAAGATTCCTATTCTTTGCTCGTGCCCTCGGTGAATTGTACACGAAGCAAACTCTGAATGAGAATCATGACGATAAAAGATATATCGCAACAGCTCTGATCACAAGCTTCAATTGCAAACTGCTGAGCGTTAACAACTTCCGGTGATGTAATCACGCGCCGCCGTAAATTTAAGATTTATCTGCTTTATTTTATTTTTCAAATGTTTTTTTGTGAAAATGAGACTAATGATTAGTGTGCAGTGTATATTAACACAAAAAATATATTACAAACATGGTCAAAGACACACAAATTGTTGTTTTTTCTCCTCGACAATCCTCGGATCTACCTGGGACCTGTCTTAGATCTACCGGTAGATCAGGATCTACCTAATGGGCACCCCTGTTCTACTGAAACAAAACAGACAAATGGTTTGGCTATCAGCCTCTGATTTACCCCTCCAGAATGCTGGAAATAGCTCCCACGTTCATTGGGCCTTCTGAAATTGAAATCTCTCTTTTTTTGAAGCTGTTCTCCTTTTGCCATATTCGCCCTCCTTCCCCTGAGACCGATTCGCCAGGGTTCGATTTAACCCATCTTAAGAACCACTGGTATAAAGGGAGCATATTCATTTGTACATTCACTGGGAATGACATTTTTGTGAGTAGCTCAGATAGCCCCTCTCAACTCCTCCTGGAACCAAAGCATTAGCATAACTCTTGATGAATCAGAAGACGCAACTGACAGGAAAAACAACTTTGACTTTGGATGATATGTTCCTCAAGATTTTTGAGTTGATTTTGGAAGTGCAATGCAATGTTTAAAAATACTTCATTGAAACTTTGTGTGACCTGAACACTTGAATATGATATTAATTGAAATAGTCAAGTAAATCATTAAATTGTTTGGGATGCTGGAATAATTGGATTGGTTTGTGTAGTTTGTGTACTAACAACATTTGTTTTATAAAACTTGTGAATCAAGTACATTTGGATTGGCGATATTTGGTCTTTTATTGGACTTTGAAAAAAAACTGAACTTGAACTTTATTTGATGAATATCCTTTTCTGTTTAATTTGAATGTTATCGACCTATTCCAACTTGTTTGACTCCAAATCATTCTACTCCAACTCCTACTCCCATCTTCAAGACAATAAATAGCCAAAGAATAAGAAGACTTATGTTGCCCTGCCCCTTTGCATTCAACAATTCATCAGGCCGTTTTTCAAGTGTGGGGAGAGTTGGGGTCAAGAAAAACACACAGAATTTGACATTCTGTTTTTCAATGTGATATATCATACATAACCTCACTCAGTCTTTGGAATTCTTGCATTGTTTCATCCATCCTCTTTGGCTCTTGTCTTCGTCCAGGTGGTATTAGCTTGAGACTTTCCGAGCTCCATTAGACAGCACCAATCCGTATGCAGTATCAAAGCAGCAGATAGAGACAAACCGGCCCAGTGTGATATGATATCATATGAAAACCAGTGATAGGTTTGTGTTTCAGACTGGAAATGGACAAAGTTTGCGGTATGGTTATGCATTGGCCTCTGTGATTACCTCTTTCTGGCGACAGGTGTCACTCACTCCTTCTTTTTCTGAGTTGAACTGTAAATTATCGTTCCCAACTTCACCTTATTCAATTTTATCTGAAAAGAATGACTACATTTTGTTCCTGTAAGTGATGGCTGTGTGTTGTTTGATTAGCATATTCTGCAATGGTCATTTGGCACCCCAATACACCACCTGTGTTGTGTCTCCAACAAAAGGCTCCTTTAAGATGATTATTTCAATTTCATCTGTTTGTATTTAGTCTGATAAATCTTCTCCATAAAGCACACCTTTATCTCAAGAATGAGAATATGTAGCACAGTAGCACAGGGGTGCCCGATATGTCGATTGCGACGAACCGGTAGCTCACGGACTGGTTCCAAATTGATCGTGAGGTGTGTCGAGGGAAAAATAAAAACACAACCCAAAACATTTGCGTGTCTGTGTAAGTGTTATTAATGTGATATTTTTTTGTGTTAATCCACACTGAACCCTTAACATCCTGTCAGTCTCACTGAAACATTCATTCATTCATTCATGTTCCGAGCCGCTTGATCCTCACTAGGGTCGCGGGGGGTGCTGGAGCCTATCCCAGCTGTCTTCGGGCAGTAGGCGGGGGACACCCTGAATCGGTTGCCAGCCAATCGCAGGGCACACAGAAACGAACAACCATTCGCACTCACACTCACAACTAGGGACAATTTCGAGTGCTCATTCAGCCTGCCATGCATATTTTTGGAAAGTGGGAGGAAACCGGAGCACCCGGAGAAAACCCACGCAGGCCCGGGGAGAACATGCAAACTCCACACAGGGAGGCCGGAGCTGGAATTGAACCCGGTACCTCCGCACTGTGAAGCCGACGTGCTAACCACTGGACTACCGGGCCGCCCTCTCACTGAAACAAAAAATATTAAAACATTTTTTTAAGCCCCACCTTTAACCTCAGGTGGGGCGTGACCAACGTCACCGGAAGTTGTTAGCGGTCAGCAGTTTGGAATTGCAGCTTGCTATCAAAGCTTTTGCCCGTTATCTTTTATTGTTATTAGTATCCTTTGGGTTTTTTCATGCACAATTCACCGAGGGCACTGGCAAAGAATGGGAATCTGGAGTACCGGGAGAAGCATTTTAAAACGGTACACGTGAGCTATGATAGTTATGGGCTGCAAAAGTGAGGTCGCATGCCTCAGCGTCAAGTCTCCACGAAGGTAGGCAGTGATTTGCCTTATACTTCTGTTTCGTTCATCTTAGGAGCCGTAATGGCAATTGCTCATCAGGGTATGCGTGTTTAAGTGCGTGCATATCCGCGCATGTGCGGTAACGGGTCGATCGCGGGAGATTGGGTGATCGAAAAGTAGATCTTTGATCAAAAAAGGTTGGGCACCCCTGATGTAGCACATACCGTAGGTGAAGTTCCAAATAAGCGTGACCGGCCTGAATTATGTGTCTTCTCTTTGAGTTTTTTTTCCGATTGGGTAAGCCAAGACTCTTAGATTCATTAGATGTCAAGTCAATTTCTTCGCTCTATCCTGTTTTCAGACTGCCTCCTTTTTGTTCTTGTTCTAAGGACACTGCCTCTGGAAACCTGCCTGTAATCATAATAATATTTAAGAATATATGGACTCATCCCCATCCCCACAACACTGCATCTTGGTCCGCAAGCCACAGGTGGGAGTCCTAATGGATCTTGAGTAATTCAAAAAACAAAAGCAGAAACCACGATATCATAGTAGTATATTTTAATGATATTTAACATTCATAACACGTTCTTATCAGAGGAACAACCACGCTTGTCAGTCAGTAGGGATGGTGCTACACGAGGGCAAAGGGCGGCTATAGACCCATCAGAAATTACATGTATTTTAAGGCTGTAAAACTTTTTTTAATTACACAGGCATTAACATTTTCCCCACATTTCTCTCTGTCCAAAAACTCAAAGTTCAAACTTTGGTAGACTTAAATGAATAAGTCCTTTTTAGAACGAAGGCAAAGTTCAAAGTTTGTTCAGGCCAAAACGTTGATTTGAAAATTAAAAATATAAACGCCCTTACATACATTTTTGTCAGATTTATGTATAAACATTTTCCTCAGAAAAAAAGTATGAAAGCTTTTATAAATAACAAGTTTAATATTAATGTGCAACCACTGAGGTTGTACACATAAAAAAATATTAATAGTGACTCATGTATTGTCATCTGACCGCGCCTTTCCGTCCTGGCGCTGCTCCGCTGTAGCGTCTTTTTAAGTTTTTCCAATGAAGTACAATTGGGCCAACTGACAGATGGGTCCCCAGACCGCTGACGGATGACAAATCACAGACTGGCAAATTTTTGTCAATTGCCCACCTCTGATAGAGGCCTACTTGGTGATCCAGTGGTTCGTGTGTCGACCTCACAGTACAGAGGTAACATGTTCAAAATCCAGCTCCGGCCTCCCTGTGTGGAGTTTGCTTGTTCTCCCCTGCGTGGGTTTTCGCCGGGTACTCCGGTTTCCTCCCACATTCCAAAAACATGCACGGCAGGCTGATTGAACACTCTGAATTCTCCCTAGGTGTGACTGTCAGTGTGAGTTGTTCGTTTTTGTGTGCCCTGGTTCCAGACTTTAAATCGAATTATGTCTGTCTGAACTTGCCTGTTCATCCAGAATAAAAAAAAAATCAATTCACAAAAGATTAAGTATGAGTCAACAAGATGTATATTCAGAGATGTAAATAAAAAAATTGATAGATAGTATCTACTAGGGGCGGCCCGGTAGTCCAGTGGTTAGCACGTCGGCTTCACAGTGCAGAGGTACCGGGTTCGAATCCACCTCCGGCCTCCCTGTGTGGAGTTTGCATGTTCTCCCCGGGCCTGCGTGGGTTTTCTCCGGGTGCTCCGGTTTCCTCCCACATTCCAAAAACATGCGTGGCAGGCTGATTGAACACTCTAAATTGTTCCTAGTTGTGAGTGTGAGTGTGAATGGTTGTTCGTTTCTGTGTGCCCTGCGATTGGCTGGCAACCGATTCAGGGTGTCCCCCGCCTCCTGCCCAAAGACAGCTGGGATAGACTCCTGCACCCCCCGCGACCCTAGTGAGGATCTGTTACGAACTCGGGTAAACCGAGTTAGGGAGGGGGATCCAAAAAACGTAGACAAAAACAAGGTCTCCGATGTAAAGACAATTTAATGTCCAAATCGAATCGGAAATAAGCGAGAACATAAAGCGCTGGTCCACAAGGAGGACAAGGAGGTAAATCAAAAACGACTAACAAAAGGAGCTTGCACAAAAGAGCAAGAAAAGGAAAGTAAAGCCACAAACTACGAACGAAAAACTATGTAACACTTTGTACACGCGAGAAAAGCCAGATCATCAAAACAAAATGGTACTTACACACAAACTTGGTACCGAGACTACACGCGAAAACACGACGAGGTCAAAAGCCACTAGTCAATGAGCAACGAGGTAAGCAATGCCATAAACAATACTCCCACAACAGGTGTCGAACGTAGGAGTCCTTAAATAGTGTCTCTATTGATTAATAATTGCCAGCAGGTGTGCTAGAGAGACCGCTCCTGCCACCTGCTGGCCAGACCGAAAAACCGAAATGTGACAGTACCCCCCCCTCAACGGACGCCTCCTGGCGGACCACCCGGCTTCGACGGGTGCGCTGCATGGAATGCCCGAAGCAGGGACGGGTCTAAGATCCAGGAGCCGGGGACCCACTGCCGATCCTCTGGGCCGTAGCCTTCCCAGTCAACCAAATACTGAAAACCCCTACCCCTGCGCCGAGAGTCCAAGATTTCACGCACGGTGTACACTGGTTCACCGTCAACGATTTGTGGAGGAGGCGGCGACGTGGGCGGAGGAGCCAGGGGACTGGTGGCCACCGGCTTCAACAGGGAAACATGGAACACGGGGTGGACCTTCATGGTGGGCAGCAGTCGGAGCTTGACGGAGACGGGGCTGAGGACCGATTCCACCTCGAACGGTCCAGTGAAGCGTGGCCCCAACTTGCGAGATGTACCTGCGAGTCGTAGATCCTTAGTAGCCAGCTACACCTTCTGTCCCACCTGATAGCTGGGTGCTGGGCGTCGGCGACGGTCAGCGATCTGCCGGTTCCGCTGAGCCGTGCGTGACAGTGCTGCTCTGGTCTCCTTCCATACGCGATGGGCCCGTCGTAGATGCAGCTGTATGGAAGGGAGTTCCACCTGACCCTCCTGAGAAGGAAACAGTGGAGGTTGATAACCATATGCTGCCATGAAAGGAGACCGACCGGTCGCTGATGAGACGAGGGTGTTGTGGGCGTATTCCACCCAAGGCAGGTGGACCGACCACGAGGAGGGGCGATCGAGGCAAACGCAGCACAGAGCTGCCTCCAAATCTTGGTTCATGCGCTCCGTTTGACCATTGGACTGTGGGTGGTATACGGAAGACAGACTCGCCGTGGCCCCCATGGCCTGGCAGAAACGTTTCCATACCCTGGAGATGAATTGAGGGCCCCGGTCTGACACAATGTCCACCGGAATTCCATGAAGACGGAAGACGTGTCTCACTAGGAGGTCGGCGGTTTCCTGAGCAGAGGGCAGATTGGACAACGCAACAAAATGGGCAGATTTAGAGAAGCGGTCAACTATGGTGAGTATGACGGATTTTCCCCGGGAAGGAGGCAGGCCGGTGACAAAATCCAGGGAAATGTGGGACCATGGTCGAGAAGGGGTAGGCAGCGGTTGCAGCAAACCAGCCGGCAGTTGGTGGGACGCCTTACTGCATGCGCAGGTGGAACAGGCCTTGATATAGTCCTGGGTATCCTTGCGTAGCTCCGGCCACCAAAACCGCTGGGACACGAGGTCCAAGGTCCGGTTCACCCCTGGACGGCATGCCACCTTAGAAGTGTGCCCCCACTGTAACACCTCTGCGCGCAGAGGTGGGGGCACAAACAGTCTCCCGGTCGGACAACCAGCCGGGACTTGAACTCCGTTCTGGGCCTCCTTGACCTTACGTTCGACGGCCCACCTCAGTGCCCCCACAATACAATGGTCCGGAACAATGCTTTGGGGTTCGTTGTCCCGCTCCGCAGGGTCATGGATGCGGGAGAGGGCATCCGGTTTAATGTTCTTTGAGCCCGGGCAGTAGGTGAGCGTGAAGTTGAAGTGAGTGAGGAGAAGCGCCCACCGTGTTTGGCGGGAGTTTAGTCTCTTGGCTGACCGGATGTAGGCAAGGTTCTTGTGATCAGTGTACACCGTGAATGGCTCTTCAGTACCTTCGAGCCAATGTCGCCATTCTTGTAATGCCAAAACGACGGCTAGCAGTTCGCGGTTCCCCACGTCGTAGTTGGCTTCTGCTGGGCTGAGGCAAGCGGCTTGGAAGATGAATGAATGAATGAATGAAAAGTATTTACTAGTGATGGGTCCAGCGACACCGATGCGCTGATGCATGCGCTGGGCTCACAGAGCAGACCACGTGTCGGTGCATGTGCTGCTTCATTACGTCACGTGATTGACACATGAACTGCATCGGCGCAGTTTAGACTGCATCGGCTGCGTTGACACAGTCCAGGCTGCTAATTGACACGTGAACTGCACTGGTGCAGTTTAGACTGCATCGGCTGCTTGGCACAGACCAAGCTGCGCCACTTAGTACAGGGGGTTGTCGACTCAGTGCAGGGGGCGTTGACGGAGCAAAAGCCTGCACAGTGTATGCTAAGGAAGTGCGTCTGGCGACATGATGCCGATTGCCGAAACAAGCTAGACCTCACCCTCGCTCGAATAAAAATATGTTTAGGCAATATGGAAAACACACTGATTATCAGAAAAATGTGTCCGTCGGCTGTCATATAATAGGCTATTACTATATGAAACAACAGTGGAAGAAATCAGTCGGTCAGACGAGAGAAAACAAATGTTCGACAAGATTATGGTCAACATCAGTGTTCAGATGAAAGCTAGGTTTGATCATTTTGTGAGCTAGCTTTCCTCGGTTTGGTCGACTGTACAAAATTTAATGAGATGTCACAACATTTTGATGACACAAAACTGCAGAGCCTGTCAAAATCTTATAACAAAAAATAGTCTAAGAAAAATACAATAGAATATTGTATTTTTACCCATGAGGTCAAATTTTGGATATGAAATAACCAGTAGCCAATTGAATAAGCTACTGTTTTTGGTTGATACATTTGTAAATCTGACACTAAAGGAGTTGGTGCCTCACCAACCATGAACCTCACCGCACGCCACTGATGAGAAGTGCTTTATGAACGTTTGTACTGTACGTCATACTCCAGTTGATTGAGAGGTCCCGCCTATAAGGGGGAGTTCCAGAAAGTGACTGCGAGTGAGCACACTATATGTTTGATGACTCTGCCACGTTGCTATTAAAAGTCACATAAAACCTAAACCTTGTCTGCTGACCATCATTACATCGGCTAGGCTAGTTTAGCTGTTGTCGTAGTTCAAAGCTTAATATGTGGCGTGGGTTGGGTCGGCGCCGCAAGTACGTGCTCGCGCGTACAGCTGAGAGCAGCAGACTATCGACTGCTGAGACACGCTTCACTCGAGTGACGTTGCTACAGTACGTGCATATTATGGAGCAGCTTCCGGACAAACACAAATTGTCCGCCGCGTAGAGCCATTTTGATCTCCTTTTGGAGAATAAGGTATTCATTTAAATCTCCTTGTCTCACCAAGTGCCTCTCGGATTTTTGACATGTCTTATTCCATTGTGTGTGTGTCTTCTCTACAACAGGGGAAATAGCATGCATTAAATGCAACAGACTGAAATTTAAAACACTGGAGCATCTTATTTTTCTAAATCCAAATTTGTGAAGACAAAGCCCACAAGCATCCTCATTCACATGATTTTCACATTATTGAAACACATTGAATGATACAATATGAATGCATGGATGTGAATGATATTGTCAAGGGTCAATGTCATCTTTATTGTCAAATATGCTTTATGTATGACATGCAGCATAGATGAAATTTCTTCCTCTCAATCCTCAGTGGATACATGCATGCAAACATGCATGTAAATTATGCATGCATGTGCATTAAACACACTGCTAAGAAAGGATAGCAGCTGATCATTTGAATCAGGTGTGTTGCAACAGGGAGACTTGGAAAACATGCAGAGCAGCGGCCCTCCAGGACCTGAGTTTCACACCTATGATGTAGGGCAGGGGTGTCCAAACTTTTTGCCAAGGGGGCCAGATTTTATGTGGTAAAATGTCGGGGGGCCGACCTTGGCTGACATTCTTTACATTGAACAACAATATTGTTCAGTAAATTTTAGTAAGCCAGTCTGTTTCACATTTCCATTTTTATTTTAATTTCAACAATCTTAAGAATTTCTTTTGGTTCATTTGAAACAGGCATATCACATGCAACTGCTTATTCACTTGACTTTTTCTTAAACAGAAGTCTCCTGAGTGCAAATTGATTGATTTGAAACATAAAATGTATCACCATGACTTTTCAATAGTCACAAAACCTTTGACTCGAACAACAGGGAAATGAACAAGCAATACACATATCTACAACTGCAAGGATCATTTTAAATATGACATATCAGTCAATATAAACACGGAGTGATGTCTTGTTAACTCGTGAGTGATGCCCTCTAGTGTCTAAATGCTATCACTCATTTAGTGAATGCTATTACTCATTTAGCCACTAGAGGGAAGCAGTACTCTATGAAACATCACTCACCAGTCTACGAGACCTCAGTCAATGCAACACGTGTTCCATTGCGCCCAACCTGCGGGCCAGACGGCACTGATTTTATGACAGGGGCCGAGGGCCGGATGAAAGTCCGGCCCGCGGGCTGGACTTTGGACATGCCTGATGTAGGGTGTTGGAAGAGGATAATGTGGCGTATCTTTGTGAGCATTGCTGTGTGATGAGCACTCAACCAAACTAGAATGTGCTGAGTCAGCTGCTCTGCAAGCCTCTATCCCTGCTCTCTATGCTATTTCTACACACCCAAAACCAGACTCGACATACGTGCATGCAGACACACACACGCACACACGCGCACACACACACACACACACAGCTCAGCAGTCTTGACAGCACCTTGCAAACAATAGAGAACACAAACACGGAGGGCAAGTTTCAAGTTGTGCTACAGGTTCTTTTCTGACTGTGTGCCGGGAAGGAAGGAAACGGCAGGTGGGTGGGAAAGGTAGATGAAATAAGGAGACACTTTGGGTGACCATCGAACCTCATGGGAGCAACTGTGACCTTTACCAAATCTCAACAGATCACCTCCAGGACGCCGAGGCAAGCACAAGTATTTCTTTTTAAAGAACTGTATGTATGTATCTAAAGTATTCATGTATGTACAGTATGTATGTACTAACGGTGTACATTTCCCACCAAAGACGATTTGATTCTTGATACATGGAATACGGTGTAATTTAAGGATGTAACAAATTTAAAATGTAACAATTTGATGCAGTTTGATTTAATAGGATTACATTTCAGTCCGATAAGGTATGCCTGTAACTCTTGTTCATTAACATGCAACAGCATGCAAAAGCTCTCTAAAAGCCAAACTATCCAAGTTTATTAGATATTCAAAGAAAAAAAAATCAACAGCAACGTCAAACCAATTTATATACCTGGTGTACATCTCTCGTTAACCCTTTCAGGCACAGTGGTTACTGCGGTGTACAGTTTATCATGTTACAGGTTATCATTATTGGTGCATGAAAGGGTGAAAGACAAATCAATACGTATTTCAATACATGTCGTGAGATATGATTACAGGACGCAATGTGAGGAAAATGTAACATTTCTATTTGGTTTGTCAAATCAAATCGAATCGTTTATGTAACACCGTGAGTATAAATGCATGTATGTACCTGTATGTATCATAGATGCCATCTTTGTTTCCTTTTTATCATTTGCACCTTATCGTAGTGATTTACCTTGCAGTAAATGCATAGTAATAAATAAAATGTTTTAGGTATTATTTGTGTTTTCGTGGAATCACTTTCAGTGCCTCAAACTCTGTAGTTGTAAAAAAAAAACTCCCTTTGCAATTCACAGTATTGTCGTGTTCAAGCCAGCCAGAGCAGACTTTGTGGTACACAGTCATGCCTCGGTTGCGACTGTGAACCTAGGCAGAGGCCTGTTCTGACCAATAGTGGTTGTCGTTCTTTGGCTGTGGTGACAGTTCACTTTCTGCAGGCTTGTCTGGTCTGATCAGACAATTACAGATTATGGTATGTTTGATGACATAGTTCACTCTCACTTTGTGCTGTTGATAACTCAAATGGGTATCTGACGAAAGAATGCTTTCACTACTGAGGTTGGTACCACACCAGGAACAAGGCCAAAGATATATGGTAGCCAAGACCAGGGAATTATTTACTGTACATCACTTGGGGGGGGGGGGGGGGGGGGGGGAACAACCCCCCCCCCCCCCAAAAAAAACATTTTTTTTCCTTTTAATCGGAAATGTGAACACCACCCCCCTGCCCTCCTTCATTACCTTGATACGTTACCCTGAAACACCAATGGGCTACAGAGGGTGGCGCTAGGGCCATCCGACTTGGAATAAATGAGCATGAGGTCACCTGTTCACCTGTCAGTTTTTATTTTCCTTTAATTGAATTAAATTGAATACAAATTTATTGTCAAATGTGCTGTACGTATGTGTAACATACAGCATAGATGACATTTCTTCCCTCTCAACATAAAACAAGTTAACCCTTTCATGCACTCTGTAACTCGATAACATAAGTGTCCGTTGGAGCATGTGAACTGGACATGTGCTTGCACAAACTACAATTTGTAGTATTTGTTGCTGAACTTTAATCGAAAATCTTGAATGCAATTTTCTATTGGGAGTAACAAAACTGGCCAAAAGAAAAATATGCTCTTATTACCGGACAATACCGTCTGTCACATTCTCACTATTGCAGTGTGCATGTGCATTCCTGTTTAGTAAAACTGTAGGGGAGGTGAGTATTGCCCAATGGGCTTTGCTGGGATCAGGCGTGTTTCCACAACATTTGCATGACTTTGACATTTCAGTTAGATACATGAAGAGGCAAGGATGACAACAGGGGCGGGACCTAATTGTATGTTAGCAGTCTTCCTTTTACAAATAAACTGTTATTTGTTGGAACAGTGAAGTTAGTGCTGAATGAAGAATCTATTGGCTCTTGTTTAAACACTTTAAATTCTTACCGGTAATTTAATAAGTACTAATTTGAATTTATTCAAATTAAAAGGCACACAACATCACAGTTCAATTCCAGCACTTGTTACAGAGAGACAGGCAACAACACAGACAACACGTGGTGTAGTCCCCTTTCTCTTTGAATGTACTAAATACAGTCGTTGATACATCTTTGGTTAAGTACATTGCACTGCTGGTTTATGAACATGTGGAACAGCTCTAAGCTCTTCTAAATGCTGTGGCCTTTTTATTTGTTACTCTTATAGTGTCCACCTGGTTTAGATCACTGACCGATAAACTGAAAGTATCGCCCCCAGCCCAAGCTCAACACCCTAAGGCGGACAAAATTTAAGACGATATTCCAGGTACATGTCTGAATGTTTCCTCAAATTTGTCAGATATCGATTGTCATGGCCGTGATGTGTCCCTTCGTGGAAAATGGGGCCCTTCCCACGCAGGATGCGGCTTTATGCACAGTGCATGTTCTGCGTTTAGGGAGGAGCGGCCCTGACCTCACCCTACTGTCAACCGAAACTGACGTCAAAGTGCCCTTGAGCTCTCATTGCGAACATGACGGTTCACCTGTTTCATGGGTTTGGTTACGTATTTCAAATTGGATCCCTACTTGTTTGCTCCAACCGGTGCTTTACCACTGTTTTTTATGTCCTGACGTGATTTAAAGTGTCTGTCATCAAAGCTAAATCAACCTTGAAACTAATTTTAAACCAGATGTCTAAGATGATTAAAAAAATAAAATCCAGGCTTCCTTGTTTGTCCAGATGTCTTTCAAAAGCCCTGGCTAAACAGTAGCAGAACTTTCAAGCAATGATCTATATATGTTTTTCAGTCAGGATTTAGAATGTATCATCATACTGAAATAGCACTAGTAAATGTTTCAAACAGCCGTCTTGTTGTTAAGATATTGATTTATTGCTGAGGGGAAAAATGGAGACGACAGTTTTCCCGACTCAATACAAGAAATGGTCTATTTTTTTAATTGACAAAATATATAATATCATACAAAAATCAATTGACATCTTTTAAACAACTTTTAAAACAATAAAACAAAAGGATATAAAATATAATAACGTGAAAATTTAGAAAAATAAAAAGATAAAACTAATTCACATTTCATAACATATGGTGTACTGCATGTTTCCACTGTGGTTGAGGGGAAAGAAATTTCATCTGTGCTGTATGTCCCACATAGAGCATACTGTATTTGACAATAAAGCTGACTTGACTTGATAACAGGAGTTTTCATCAACAGCTACTCTTAAAACATTTCTGAATGTATACAAATTATTGATCATCCTTTTTTATATGTTATGAAAGCAAGAGACTTGAAATAATAATAATAATAATTAATAAAAATAATTTGAATAATACTGTGAAATTGGACGTGATAAATGGTCATACCATGCGTGTTTCTTTACTTACGTCATCAACATTCCCTCCCACCGATTCGTTGCCGCCTCTGTCAATCAGCATGCCTTGTCGCTCTTTGAATTTGGCACTCACTCACACAGTCCTAAACAGTAAACACTATCGTCGAACGGCTTCTGAAGCTCGTTTCAACAATTTAGTTCGCAAGTGTTCAATCTATTATTCAGGTACACGCAATTCCTTTTCACGGTTTTTAATGAGCCACGGCAGGGGATGGAAATGCTAACAATACCCGTGTAGCATCAACGCTAGCGGGCGCTATCATGCGCAAAGGCTCGCACGATAGGCGCTCTTTTTCGACTTAATCGCTTGTTCATACACCATTGGTTCTGCCAACATTCGTTACGCCCAACAGGAACTCGTTGCCACCGGCACCAGATAGCAGATATCGGTTTCGAGTGCTCAACGAGTCTGTATCTGTCCAACGGTGGTGAGTCCAAATTAAATTGCTTACAGCTTGCTTGTCGCTACAACACGTCAGTCAATAGGCACGATATCACATTTATTTACCTGGACATTTATTTTGGTGAGTATTGATTACATTAGTTGGAAAACAACTTTTGTTGAGCCAAGATGCCTATTTTTCATTTCAAATTTCAAACGGGTCAGTTAAAACAAAACAATAAATCAATAAATAAAATCCGTATCAACGTCACTGTATCAGCGGTAGGGGGGGAAAAACAACAATACTCTATTGCCATAGTTTGTGAAAATATATCGTCTCAAAAATTTTGTTATCGTGACAGGGCTAGTGATAAACTTTAAGTGGTGTTTGGACACAGCTGACCACCACATTTTACAACAGCGATTGGAGCATGTTATTGGCTTAAAGCGGGGTTCAGCAACCCGCGGCTCCTTAGCCGCATGCATTTCTTTAGAACCGCCCTAGTGGCTCCCTGGAGCTGTTTGAAAATGTTTGAAAATGGAAAAAGATGGGGGAGTAAAAATGTAATTTTTTGTTTGAATATAGTTTCTGTAGGAGGACAAACATTCAAAACATTTTCCATTGCTATAAAAACGTGTCGAATAAAGATTACATTTCTGTCAATGAAGATTTGCATCATAGCCTGCGACCCACGTTTCTATTAGCAGGGCAGGATGCCAGGCAGATGGCTGTTGTACGAAGAAACGGCATTTCATGTCCAATTTTCCGATCTGGAAAAGAATGGGAATCTGAATGACAGAGAGAAGCATTTGTGTAAGTGCGTGCGTGTGCGGTCACGGATCGATTGCGGGAGGCTGGTTGATCGAAAAATAGAGCTTTGGTCAAAAAAGGTTGGGCCCCCCTGCTCTTCAGGATGCACTGCAGGGGAAAAAACGTTCCATTAGTAAGGCTCATTGTGTATTTGTATCAAACTTAGTCATTTTGAGAGTAGGGTAATACAGCAAATATAGATACATACAGCCTTATTTTTAAGGCTTTTAATTTGTTTTGGCTCCACCCACATTTGTTTTTAGTTTTTTTGCTCAAATATGGCTCTTTCAACATTTTGGGCTTTCAACCCCTGGCTTAAAGGAACTAGATTGGTTTAAATCCTAGTTGATGACTTACTTAAAATTTGCATCGACTGATAAATAATCTGCACGTGTAGAAATTGGCCAATGACCCCTGTAAACTACCCTAACTTTTGGCGTGTAGTAAAGACGCCAAAAGCTGGTTTACTGGTAATTTAGATTAGATTTTTTTTTGGATTTTTTATTTGGTCTCGCACAGGAGAAACTTGTCTCGGAGCACATGCCCTCCTCGCTGCTACATGCATTGAACAATACATACACATACTAGGGATGTGAATCTCAGCACTGAGGACGATTCGATACACATCACGATATACTGCCAGCGATGCGATACTTAAACGATACATGGAATTTTCTGGCGATACGATGCGATACGTTTCACTGTCGTCACGATGCGATACGATTCGATACACATTAAGTTCAAATCAATGCGATCCGATACGATACAATGCAATTTGTTGCGATATTGTGCAATTAAACATGATGCAAATAAGCAAAGAAAAAAAGCTTTTAAAAAGATGGAATTCAGTATGGTATTACAAAAAGGATACCACTTTATTCCTTATAAAGAGTAGAACTTGTAAAACAACTTATTTAAGCCCTTTCACAATTGGGTTTTGTGCAAAGAAAATGTAAACAATTTGGCACCTGAGACTCACAGCTGTTGCTATAGTGTAAACACAAACAGACTATTCTCACTGAGTGTCTTATATGAAATATAATAATAATATATATATATATGTATATGAATCTATAGCGCAAGATGTCCACCCATCCACTGTAAGTGCAACTCTTTGCGCACTGTTCAGCGACACAGTAATCTCACTTCTCACTTTGTTGTACACATCGCGAAAATGTTTGTAAGTGAACACAGACCTGTCTGGTATTTTATACCTGGGTTCCAAAACGTGCACGAGCTGTCTGAAACCCTCGTTGTCCACCACGCTAAGGCTGGAGGTCTTTGCATATGAAATAAGCAGTGGCCTTAGTTATAGCCATTGCGCGGTCACAGTAAGTTGCAAGGGGATTCCCAAAATAAGAGGCAATTTTTTTCTGATCCTGACCTGGTTTACCAAGAGTTTCTCCGGTGTCCGACGAGGAACTGGGCGGGGAAGCGGGAGGGAAACTTGTCGGTGATCTGGTGCCATCGGTTTAAGTGGGTCTGCATATTTGTGGTGCTGCCGTTGTATGGCTTCTTAGTGCGACATTCCTTGCAAATTACGGAGGTTTTATCAAGCTTTCCGTCTTTCTTTTCGAAGCCGTAGCATTTCCAAACATAAGATTTGAATGTTGCGGCTGCATTAAATATAGTAGTTTCCTTGCTGCTGCGTGCGCTAACTTCCATAATGTTTCGCTCGTTGTGTACTGGACTGTATGTGACGCACGGCTACCTTCCGTATTCAACACAAAACGCAAAGCAAAGATGGTGCATTCATTGCGCCTAGGAAAGTGCAGATATGTGACGTTTAACATGAATAAAACGGCGATTGAATCGTATTTTACCGATACCCATCAATGCATCGTGATGAATCGCGATTTCACCGATACCCATCAATGCATCGTGATGAATCGCGATTTCACCCGTCAATCGCGTCGTACCCGGTGAATGAGCCGATGCACTCGGATCGCGGTGGTGCGCATCGATGTACTGTATCGATTAATATCGATTATTTTCCACACCCTTAACACATACGCTACACCACATACATTGGACAATACATACATTGCCGGACGATATATACTCTACACACAATGGACGGTACATCACAGTCATATGCCCACCCCACACTGCCCTCATGTCCTCCTGCTTGTCTGTCTGCCTTCCTCTAGTTTTTTTAATTAGACTGATAGCCTGCGGTATGAATGCCCATTTATTTATTTTCATTAAACTCAAATAAAACTGAAATTATGCTCATTGGCTCCCAACATCTCCATGGCAATGGCTCACTATAAAGACTCAAGCTCAGTTGTTTTCACCTTGGGATCTGCGTTATTGTTCCAAAGTCGGGCCTACCTTTATATAAGTCAAGAACAATAAATATATTTTTTAGTTTCTCAATCGCCACTGAAAATACATGTATGGTAATTTACACTTTTAAATGCTGTTTCAGATGAGTTTGATGTACCGCCAAAAGTAGGGTCACTACATTTTGATTTTCAAAAAAGAGGACCCTTAGCTAGATACTGAGGTGATACTCAAAGATGCCATACATACTAATAGATTTAAAGTAGGGCTGCACGATATTGGAAAGACATGTAATACACAATAGGTCACACAACAGTGTGGGACTAATAAAGGATATCTTAAATATGTCTATTATTGTGATGTACCTAAAGAAATGACATCTTTTATATCTAATAAAAGAGATACCTGTACATTTTTTTCATGTGGAAAAATATGAATGTATTCTTATATAATTAAGTTCCTTAGTCTTAGTACTGAAACTAGATACTGCTCTCCTATTAGATGACGATGCGTCATTAAGGTTGCAACTGATTGGTCACAGTTACATTAAAGTTCCACCTGAATTTTTTGTGTCTTTTGCACTCAGAACTGCATGTGCCATTATCACAGTGACAATATTTTTTCAATATGCTGTGCATTCTTAAGTTAAATTATGCCTCCATTGTATGAGTAGAAATTAAATACAGTGAAACTCCTCTACAACGAAATGTTGCAGCAAGAAATTTTTCACAACAGGGTTTTTTTTCACTGTCGCAAATTTGATTTCAGATGTGAACACACACACACACACACACAAACGTCTGTGTACACGCACACACAAATGTATGTGTAATCTTTAATTTTATTCCAATAGTGCATAAGTATGAGCATACACTTATTTAACACTTCATGTAGTCTGTTTAGAAAGAAAAAAAAGGAAAGAAATTGCGAAATTTACGATCAGCATTCACTTTCACATACATCAATTTTTGGGATAATGCCTTTTGTTTTGCTTCCTCTGTCTTTCATTTTGATCACTTTTACCCTCTCTTCCAGCGTCGGACCTATTCTTGTCTTAGCTGCTTGACATCCAAAGTTCCGTTTTGTAGCAATTTTAGCAATGCAACGTTCTTCTGAAACTAACAATAACAAATACTTCCTGGACTACTGCATGTGTATCTCAGTGTGGTGGTTGCTGTTGCCGTTTCCGAACAAAGCAGTAGAGGTCGCTATTGGATTAGACTTCGTTGTAGTGAATCTCATCGTGAGGCAAGGGCAGAGAAAAAGATTTCGTACAACGCAACAGGTTTTTTTTTCTTCCTTGTATAGGGTGGTGGGAATGGTGTTAATGCATGAAGTTTTTTTTCACACAAGGGGTATTTTCACCCATGTATGTTTCATTGTAGAGGAGTTTCACTGTAACAACAAAAACATAATGGGTACCTCTCTATTGAAGGCTTACTTAAAGGGGAAGGCAACCTAAAAACTGTCTTTGCAGTAATAAGTTCTGTGCAGCCCGAATAGCCGAAGCATGGCATTGTGATTAATATTGTATTTGTGGAAGTTTGGTTAAGCAGTAAAATCCACTTTTTATCACTATTTAGGGAGATAATGACAAGAGGGAAGAAGCTGTTTGGTTGTCTGCTGGTTTTGGCGCGTATGGTTCGATGGCGCTTACTTGAGAGGAGCAGCTGGAAGAGGTGGTCGGCAGAGTGTAGGGGGTCCAGTGGGATTTTCCATGCTCTTGTCAGTCTCAAGTCCTTGAGAGTGGGTGGGTGGGGCGAAAACTACACAAGACAGTACTGTACAGAAAAGCAAACAACGTGGCATTATCTACTAAATTACGGTCAAGTCTACATTTCTTTTCATGAAACCCTGACTGTGGATGGTATGATAAACAACCATTCACAGTTCCAAGTATGAACAATGCGTGTGTACTTGGGTATGACCAGTCCTCAGTGAGACACCATGGCCACCTCACTGAAAAGTTTCTGGCTACGCCCATGCTGACAGGCCCAATTTCAAACACACATTAAACTACAAAACCCCTGCTTTTTGGTAACATGTCCTGTGGTCTTCTCCAAGATGTACAGTATATGGTGTTGTCACGTCAGCTCGACAAGGCAAATGAAAGAAAGAAGAGGGAGGGAGCTAAGGTAAGGAACAATCGGGGGAGGAGATCGGTAAGAGGAGGGGGTGGGGCGGTGAAAACAAACGGAGTTTGATAACAGTGCCGCGAAGACTGTCAGTGTTCCTGTGCAGCCGGCTGCACCCGGAATTACTTTGGAACAACACCTGGATTATGAGAGCAGGCTCTCCGATGTGCTGTTAACATGGTAACGTAATTCAAGTACGAGAATCTGTAATAAAAGTAAACTAGCGGTGTAAGGTGCAAAGAAAGTACTTGCGGTCTTCCCTTTTTTCGTCCTTGTTTTGCTTTTGGAAATAGTTGGACTTCACGCAGTAGGAGCGTGTGGTTGCTTTTGTGGCGAGTTGCTGTTTGATCAGCTGGCTGGGCCTTGTGTACTTGTGTCTGGCAGAGACGATACTATTTAAAGACATGCTATTTGCTTGTTAGCTTGAGGCATAAACATACACCTTGAAAAAACACGTGCCTGTTACTGTGGACTCTACCCCTCCCATTTAATCTGCACATTTCCCTGTTCTGTTTACCTGGAAGTACATTTTTATGCGAGTAGTGTATGACAAAGAGATGATAATATTTATGATAAAAGATTGATCGAAGAGGCTGTTATCTCCTTTAATGTTTTTTTTTCATTCTCTCCTGATGGATTCTGAACTTTCGTCATTTTCCTTTGCGTCTGCTGCGGCTTTGTGAGCAGTAAGCGCAAGCATCCAAGGCATGCCCAGGCACTGCCCAGGGGTTGGTATGCATCCAATATTGCAGTGTGAAGTGCAAAGTCTTTTTCACCTTTTTTGCTTTATTTTCTATGCAGAACACGAAGAAAATGCACCCAAACATAGTACTTAGTATGTACTGGGCAAATAGGGTGAGATTAAAAATTAAAACAAATAAATTGATACCACGGGGTTAGCATTACACAAATGGTGGATTTCAAGAACAAAGTGAAATATTCTGTTTACAAGACAGTGGAATTATGGTAGACTGCTTAGCGCGTCCGCTTCACAGTGAGGAGGTGCAGTGTTCTATTCCGGCTCCGGCCTTCCTGTCTGGAGTTTGCATGTTGCCCCCTTGCCTGCGTGGTTTTTTTTCCAGGTAAACTGGTATCCTCCCACATTCCAAACGCATGCATGGTAGGTTGATTGAACGCTCTTAATCAGGGGTGCCCAACCCCTGTCTATGTCGACCGCGGGCTGATCCCAAGGCGACTGCGACGTGTGTTGGAAAAAAAAGTTGTTTTTTTTTTACATGACAGAAAGTCAGTGTTGCTAAATTTTGCGACTTTGACACCATATTTAGTGAATATTCAGATCCTCTGGAGCAGTGGTTTTCAAACCCCGTGCCGCGAGACATTGTCAGGTGTGCCGCGGGAATATATCCAATTTGTATGCCTGTGCGGTCTTTCGCCCAGAAAGTAATCATGTAGCACACTCCCATACCGCTAGTGAGCAGCAACAGCTCGCCAATTGCCTTGTGTTTCGATGAGACACAATCGAATTTGTGACGTATGAATGCAGGACGACGGTGAAACAATAAATATGAAAGATGATAAAATACTGTTTTCTTTGTGTTCATTTGATTCCAATTCAGGCTGTTATAACATCATTCTTCAATGTTAAAAACGGTTATCGTAATAATATAACACGTTAATTGTTAAAATAAGCGGGGTTCACATTTTCAGCTAGTGGTGTGCCGCGAGATTTTTTTTCAATGAAAGAAGTGTGCCTTGGCTCAAAAACGTTTGAAAAACACTGCTTTGGAGCGACTCTTCTAAAAAATGTGACTAGTAACAACAATCTTACGACTTTTTCTGGTGTTATTGGAGACTTTTGGAGTCTGTGTGGTGAAAGCACGTTGTTCTCAATGAGCAGCGCCGGGAACTGTTGTGGCCCCTCCCCCTAATGAAGCCGCTGCTGGTTGATCGCGCCAGGTTTACAATCTGGGCTGGATGTAAATGTAAAACTTTTCTTTGTCTGAAATAAATTAAAAAAACATCAACAAATAAAAATTACAAAAGGAAAAAAACATCCCCCCCAAGTAAATCACCTGCATTGATGACATCGTTGAGCGACGTTTAGGACTGATTCAAATCATCAGGATCGTTCTAATTCTGCCTCAGAGCTGGCTGATGAGCTGATCATCTGAATCAGGTGTTTTGCAGGCGGGAGAGCTGGAAATCAGGCAGGACAGTGGCCCTCTAGGCCCGGAGCTGGACATGTCTGTAAATTAGCGGGACAAAACAGTGGCTGTTAGATTTATCTTTCCTCAGTGATCTCAATGGCCAGCTCAGTGAATTGAATTTAGAGCTGCAGGGTGAGGGTAAAGATGTAGTCAACATGATGACTTCAGTGAGCACATTGAAAAGCAAGCTAAAGCTAATGTCAAACAAGCTGCGGCTAGGCCAGTGGTCCATCCATCCATCCATCCATCATCTACCGCTTATCCGGGGCCGGGTCGCGGGGGCAACAGCTTTAGCAGGGAAGCCCAGACTTCCCTCTCCCTAGCTACTTCTTCCAGCTCTTCCCGGGGGATCCCGAGTCGTTCCCAGGCAAGCTGGGTGACGTAGTCTCTCCAGCGTGTCCTGGGTCTTCCCCCGAGGGTCTCCTCCCGGTGGGACATGACCGGAACACCTCACCGGGGAGGCGCTCAGGAGGCATCCGAATCAGATGCCCAAGCCACCTCATCTGGCTCCTCTGGATTTGGAGGAGAAGCGGCTCGACTCTGAGCCCCTCCTGGATGACTGAGCTTCTCACCTTATCTCTAAGGGAGAGCCCGGACACCCTGCGGAGAAAACTCATTTCAGCCGCTTGTATCCGGGATCTCGTTCTTTCGGTCACGACCCATAGCTCGTGACCATAGGTGAGGGTTGGGACGTAGATCGACCGGTAAATTGAGAGCTTCGCCCTTTGGCTCAGCCTCTTCTTCACCACGACAGACCGATACAAGGTCCGCATCACAGCAGACGCTGCACCGATCCGCCTGTCGATCTCCCGCTTCCTCCTACCCCCACTCGTGAACAAGACCCCAAGATACTTGAACTCCTCCACTTGGGGTAAGATCTCCTCCCCGACCCGGAGGGGGCACTCCACCCTTTTCCAACTGAGGACCATGGTTTCAGATTTGGAGGTGCTGATTTTCATCCCAACCGCTTCACACTCGGCTGCGAAACGCTCCAGTGAGAGTTGGAGAGCCCCGTTTGAAGGAGCCAACAGCACCACATCATCTGCAAAAAGCAGGGATGCAATACTGAGGCCCCCAAAACCGACCCCCTCAACGCTTCGGCTGCGCCTAGAAATTCTGTCCATAAAGGTTATGAACAGAATCGGCGACAAAGGGCAGCCTTGGCGCAGTCCTACCTCCACTGGAAACGATTCCGACTTACTGCCGGCAATGCGAACCAAACTCTGACATCGGTGGTATAGTGACCGAACAGCCCGTATCAGGGGGTTCGGTACTCCATACCCACGAAGCACCCCCCACAGAACTCCCCGAGTGACACGGTCAAACGCCTTCTCCAAGTCCACAAAACGCATGTAGACTGGTTGGGCGAATTCCCACATACCCTCAAGGATCCTGCTAAGGGTGTAGAGCTGGTCCACTGTTCCACGGCCGGGACGAAAACCACACTGCTCCTCCTCATTCTGAGGCTCGACTTCCTGACGGACCCTCCTCTCCAGCACCCCTGAATAGACCTTACCAGGGAGGCTGAGGAGTGTGATCCCTCTGTAGTTGGAACACACCCTCCGGTCCCCCCTTTTAAAAAGAGGGACTACCACCCCGGTCTGCCAATCCAGAGGCACTCTCCCTGTTGACCACGCGATGTTGCAGAGGCGTGTCAATCAGGACAGCCCCACAACATCCAGAGCCTTGAGGAACTCCGGGCGGATCTCATCCACCCCTGGGGCCTTGCTACTGAGGAGCTTTTTAACCACATCGGTGACTTCAACCACAGAGATAGGAGAGCCCACCTCAGAGTCCCCGGGCTCTGCTTCCTCCAAGGAAGACGTGTTGGTGGAGTTGAGGAGGTCTTCGAAGTACTCTGCCCACCGGTTCACAACATCCCGAGTCGAAGTCAGCAGCGCCCCATCCCCACTGTACACAGTGTTAGTGGTGCACTGCTTCCCCCTCCTGAGACGTCGGACGGTGGACCAGAATTTCCTCGAAGCCGTCCGGAAGTCGACTTCCATGGCCTCACCGAACTCTTCCCACGCTCTTGTTTTTGCCTCGGCGACCACCGAAGCCGCGGTCCGCTTGGCCAGTCGATACCCGTCAGCTGCCTCTGGGGTCCCACAGGCCATAAAGGCTCGATAGGACTCCTTCTTCAGCTTGACGGCATCCCTTACTGCTGGTGTCCACCAGCGAGTACGGGGATTGCCGCCACGACAGGCACCAACCACCTTACGGCCACAACTCAGATTGGCCGCCTCAACAATAGAGGCACGGAACATGGTCCACTCGGGCTCAATGTCCCCCGCCTCCTCCGGAACATGGGAAAAGCTCTGTCGGAGGTGGGAGTTGAAACTCCTTCTGACAGGGGATTCCGCCAGACGCTCCCAACAAACCCTCACTATACGTTTGGGTCTGCCAGGACGGACCGGCATCTTCCCCCACCATCGGAGCCTACTCACCACCAGGTGGTGATCAGTTGACAGCTCCGCCGCTCTCTTCAGCCGAGTGTCCAGAACATGCGGCCGCAAATCCGATGATACAACTACAAAGTCGATCATCGAACTGCGGCCTAGGGTGTCCTGGTGCCAAGTACACATATGGACACCCTTATGTTTGAACAAGGTGTTCGTTATGGACAATCCATGAAGTCCAATAACAAAACACCACTCGGGTTCTGATCGGGGGGGCCGTTCTTCCCAATCACGCCCCTCCAGGTATCACCGTCATTGCCCACGTGAGCATTGAAGTCCCCCAGCAGAACAAGGGAGTCCCCAGCAGGAGTACTCTCCAGCACACCCTCCAAGGACTCCAAAAAGGGTGGGTATGCTGAGCTGCTGTTTGGTGCATATGCACAAACAACAGTCAGGACCCGTCCACCCACCCGAAGGCGGAGGGAGGCAACCCTCTCGTCTACTGGTGTGAACCCCAATGTACAGGCACTGAGCCGGGGGGCAATGAGTATGACCACACCTGCTCTGCGCCTCTCACCGTGAGCAACTCCAGAGTGGAAGAGAGTCCAACCCCTCTCGAGAGAACTGGTACCAGAACCCAGGCTGTGTGTGGAGGCAAGTCCGACTATATCCAGTCGGAAATTCTCTGCCTCACACACCAGTTCGGGCTCCTTCCCTGCCAGAGAGGTGACATTCCATGTCCCAAGAGCTAGCTTCTGCAGCCGAGGATCGGACCGCCAGGGTCCCCGCCTTTGGCTGCCGTCCAGCTCACATTGCACCCGACCCCTTTGGCCCCTCTCATGGCCAGTGGTTCTCAATTGTTTTCTGTCATGCTTCTCCCCCCCCAAGGAAGAGGAAAACATGTAAAGCATGACTACATGACTATAAATAGTATCATTTGGCTATAAAATTGTTATAAGTACACCTTTGCATAACACTATATCCTTATTTACGTATAAGAGAATAAAAAAAGAAAGGAATATGACCAACTTTATGGACCAATTTACAACAAAGAATAGCTTTAGTAACTGGAACAGATAAGATTTAAAGTGCATCTGAAATTCAAAAATACCATTAAATCCTTAATTTAACAATAAATATTTTTTGACTGACCATGTCAAACCGTATGATACTGAAAAATAAAATTACATAAAATCAAAAACTAGTAATGCATTCAAAATAATCACCAACTTTATCTCAGGAGAACAATATTAAAAAAAACTTTAACCAGCAAAACAAAAATATATCAAAGAGGAGGATGTCTGGATTAATGGCTACAATGAGCACGTTTTGCAATGCACAGCTTTTCAAAGCGAGGTTTGAAGCAGGACACAGCAACTCTCGGCTCCTGCTCAATGTGTAGCCGGGGACCTGTATTTTAGTTTACTGAAGTAGCAGTCACAAAGCGGCATGATTGTTGGGAATATTCGGTATGTTTTTGCTGAAAAAAAAACTCAAGCAGCTTGTCGGCGTGATTTGGGTGCAATGTCTTTAAGTGACGCCTTAATTTATTTGGCTTCATGCTGTCCGCTACCAACATTTTTAGACACAGTAAGCACCACCGCAGTTACATTGAAGCCAAGCGCTACATATGCCTCGTCATATTTCCTCCCTGAGAATGCTCCCTGCGCAAACTCTGCCAATGAGAACTTCACTTCCCCCTAAAGTAGTGGAGGTGTAACTGCACGTTATTTTAGGACACTAAAAAATAAGAAAGCATGTTCCCCGAGGTCAAAAGCGCCCCCCTTGACGGAGCCTCGCGCCCCACTATTTGAGAAACACTGGGCTCGGCCAACCTGTGCAACTTCCCTCACATGCAAGCACAACTACAAGTTGTGACACAGCTTGACAGTGCACGTTATGAGGAGCATGTTCAGAGCATCTCATCAGAGTTTGAGAGGCGTTTTACTGACATTGCATCCATCGAGCCTAGAGTCAGCTAGCTACATGTGTTATCCATTTGGTGCCAATATTGACGTTGGTGACATTGTCGCCAAAGTCAAATCACTTTTTGACTTTGAAAGCCCCACTCTTGAGGATGAGATTCTGAGATTGCAAAATGACATTGGGATCAAAGCCGGCCCACTGAGGTAGGAAGTGATTTCCTTTTTTCAAACAGAGATCTACCTGTTTCGTAGCAGTTTTTTTTCTATTCGGTTCATATTAAGGTCAGTAATGGCTATTACTCATCATGCAAATGTGTGTGTGTGTGTGGGGGGGGGGGGGGGGGTCAGATGTTGACACTGGAATGGTAGATCTCCAGAGGTTGGCTCTTTGAAAAGGAGCCCTTGGGACAAAAAAGGTTGGGCACCCCTGCTCTAAATTGTCCCCAGTTGTGATTGTTCGTCTCTGCGTGCCCTGGGATTGGTTGTCAACCAGTTCAGGGTGTAAGCCGTCTGCTTCCCCAGGACAGCTGGGATAGGCTCTAGCACACCTGCGACCCTTGTGAGAATAAGCAGATTGGAAAATGGATGGGTGGATTATAATAATTTTTACTAACTCAACAGTTTAGTGCCAGTTAATACTAAGAGTGTATATTAACATTCATTCAAAGCACAAGTTCACAAATGTGAGATATGATCTGGACATCAACCTTGATGATGCTTAGCACACATATTGTGTGGGTGTAATTTTTTACATTTTTGTCTGACTTTTTATATGACCAAGTCAAATAATAGAATTAAATAATCAAAGACATTTTAGTTGGTTAACTTGACCACCCCTCATTTTTTTGTTTCTTAACCCTTTCAGAATCAGAATCAGAATCATCTTTATTGGCCAAGTATGTAGAACACACAAGGAATTTGTCTCCGGTATAACACGCTGCACTAGTATCATCGTAAACAACAAAATCATTGAACCATTTTAGGGACAGCGGTTATTACAGTCGACAGCTTATCAGGTTATCAAGATGATTATGGTGCATGAAAGGGTTAAAATATGCATGTGTGCTTTCCCAAAGCTGTACTGTGAACACAGTCCAGCATAGAGCGCTCAATAGATGGATCACAGGCTCCCGGAATGTGGTGCATTTGCAGTAAATAGACAGTAAAGCAAACCAGAATTCTCAACAGCTGCATGTGTAACTTACGAAGAAAACGTTCAGAATTATATGATTCCTCAAACTGAAATTGTGTAATTGAATCCAGAAGAGGACCTTTGGGATAACCCTGTTTAGAGGTCACCAATGCTAAATATTTTGCATATTTTCCTCTGAAAGTTGTGCTCTAAATCCATCCATTTGCAAGTGGTCCCTCATCTAATCCATAAATCACCTGTTTGCCTCCTACTTCACATCGACAGTAGCTCTGTCTCCAATCATCTGGTCATTGATGCTATCTCCAAACTATAAAACATAGCTGGTCTCACTATCGTCCGGCAATCCTTTTCTTTCATTTTAGCTGGTGTTCTGTCACAGATCGCTCCCGATACTCTCCTCTTCACCCCTTTCTACATTCCCCGTTGCGTGTTAGACTTGACCCCAAGTACTTAAATTCTCAACTAACAATCTACTCCTTGTAACGTCACTACTTCACCGGCCTCCCTTTCATTTATTCACACCAATGTACTCTGTCTTACTGAGCTTTATTCATTTGTTTCGTCGCATACCTCCACCTGCTTCCTACTCTTATCACAGGTCAAAATGTCATCTGCAAACATTACAGTCCACAGAGATTTCTATTTGACCTCATCTCAAAATCTGTACCTCAGCATAGCAATCAAGAAAGAGCTCAGCACCGATCCTTGATGCACTCCCACCTCCACCTTGAGGCCCTATGTCACTCCAGCAGCACACCTCAGCACTGTCTTAACTGTTCTCACACGTGTCTTGGACCAATCTCAAGCAGGGGTCCCCAACCTTTTTTTCACTGTTCGAACCGGCAACCACTTTTTTTCCAATTGCTTTTAAATAGCCAGTTTTAAAGCAATGATACAGACAACAAAGATAATTATAGCATAATAATTTTTTTCCCGTTCCATTTAAGGAGTTTTATTCAATAATACAACAAATTTCGAATAATAACACTCTCAGCTACTAAGAAATTGACCAATTAGGAGTAATAAATATGCCTTATAATGTAAGCATAATTCTTAAGTTACAATCCAACATACGGTGTTACCATCATAGCTACTTGTAAATGGGACACGATTAATTGCCGCTTTCACTCAGTGGCTGCCAGCTACCGGTAGTTATTATTATGTTTACGTGGGCAGGCTGTTCAAACTCTGAACGCATTTTCATGCTTTCCACTTAAGTGCTACTTGTTCAAATGATTCGACGGGTTTCTTATATTGCCTTGTTTTTAACGACACAGCATGCACAAAAGCTTCCTCCTCCACCTCGCCCTGTATGCCAGGGGTGGAATTCTCTTGTCAGAATCGCTTCATCTTCGACATTCATGGCTGCTATTGAACTGCGCGTTGAGATGTACATTTCGTCAATTTGTTACTATTACTTTCTGTTTACTGATTTTTCTTTCATTTGTTGGCAAATTCTGATGATTTAAACTTGCAAACCAATGTTATAAAGGAGCCTCTGATTGGCTAGAGTCGCGCACATTTCCTCCACGTCTGATGGCGGAAATATGCTCACAGATCGCCGCAGGTCATGTAATATGACGATTCTCAATCATCTAAACCCCCAGTCCTGTTTCTATTGGCCTTTGGAAGGTAATCAATGGGCTGGGTGGTGTTGGAGGGGGATGATGTGTTTGACTGACGCTTACAGCAAAAAAACAAAAAGATATTTTGGTCTGTCTCTGTGTGGTGAAGGTGTAATTTCACCACACTATTTGATTAATAATTAAATACCTTGGTGGACTTCCGGGGTGCTCGTTGATGCCCTCCGCAATGACCACATGCACACGTTGAGTCAGAAACACCGAAATGTATTTCATCCCTAACAAATAGTCTAATACAGCATAGATCAAGCCTTGGCACCCCTTGTTCCCAAATGCAAACAATCTCTCATTTACACTCAGAGAAACATCATTATCTGCAGTCACTCGTTCCAAACCTGTGGTCCGGTACCAAAAGGGCCCAAGCCTGGTCCCAAAAGGACCCCTGGTGCAGCGTACGTCTTGTCCACTCCAGATTTCCACGAAAAGTGCCAGAGCTTCTCCATAGGCAATCTGCCCTGTGCTTTTTCTAAATCCTTAGAGACACAATTGAGCTCAATTTGCCCTTACCTGTACTTTTCCATCAGCATTCTCACGGCACACGTGTTATTTGTGGTGCTCTATCTTGGCATGAAACCATACTGTTGCTCACAAATCTCCACTTCGTGTCTCAACATGGCATGAACCAGTACTCTTTCCCAAGTTTTCATCAATGGCTGGGAGACACAAGCAGACAGCTTCCACGTAACCCAAACTAGGGAAAAATGTGAGCACCCAAAAATACATTAAAATCATTTTCATTTGTGAAGGAAGGGCAGCCCGGTAGTTAAGTGGTTAGCACGTCGACTTCACAGTGCAGAGGTCCTGGTTCAATTTCAGCTCCGACCTTCCTTTGTGGAGTTTGCATGTTCTTCCCAGGCCTGCATGGGTTTTCGCCAGGTCTTCTGGTTTCCTCCCACATTCAAAAAACATGCATGGCAGGCTGATTGGACACTCCAAATTGTCCTTAGGTGTGACTGTGAGCGCGAGCGCGAATGGTTGATCGTTTCTGTATGTCCTGCGATTGGGTGGCAACCGGTTCAGTGTGTCCCCCGCCTACTGCCCGAAGACAGCTGGGATAGGCTTCAGCACACCCCGTAATCCTAGTAAGGATAAAGCGGTTCGGAAAATGAATGAATAAATGAATTTGTGAAAGGAGTGGGTCAGACACTATAATGTAGGGGTGAGAATCTTTGGGCACTTAATTTAATGAATACGATGCAGGGGCTATGATTTGATGATAAAACGGTGATTGAGGCAACTTTAATTTATCAATGTTGATCCACTTTTTCACAAAACACTTTTTTTTGGTCTCCTTGCGTTAGGATTCATGTGTAATTTTCAAAACCAGTATCTGTAACAAGGAACGAGATGAATTCATTTCCATTACATTTTATGAACATGATGGAAATGCATGAAAGCTAGAAAGATATGAAATATGTGCAAAATTGTAATCAATAACCATTGACAAAAAATTGTGATACCAAAATAAATGGCATTTTGTAAAACAAACAAACAAAAACGTCTCTTTTGGCTCTTCTCTCTTGGCAAAAAAAACTAAATAAATGAACCCAAAAACCAACAATTAATTACAAATGTGCCTGTATTTCAGTACCAGAAGGTCGAAAAAGTGCTTTGCTGATTTTAAGTGCATTATAAACATGAGATGGTTTTCTGAGTTCCAGATAAAACACTCCTTCAGTATCAGTATCTCAGCAGTACATTCAATCTTTGTCAAAATAAAAAGGCTGAAAGAACAATACTTGATCAACATGCTCGTATAATAGTGTGATGCATAGCACCCCCGTGACCCTTGTGAGGATAAGCGGATCGGCATTAAATAAATAAACAGAGAGAGAGACATTTGGGGGTGGGGTTGCTGGAGCCTATCCTAGCTGTCTTCGGGCAGTTGGCGGGAGACACCCTGAACCGATTGCCAGACAATCGCAGGGCACACACAGACTAACAACCATCCACGCTCACACTCACACCTAGGGACAATTTCGAGTGTTCGATCAGCCTGCCATACATGTTTTTGGAATGTGGGAGGAAATCGGGGTACCTGGAGAAAACCCACGCAGGCACAGGGACAACATGAAAACTCCACACACGGAGTCCGGACGGGGCTGGAATTGAACCCGGTACCTCTGCACTGTGAGGTCGACGTGCTAACCACTGGATCACCGGGTGGCCCATCATCTAACATTGTCCCTCGGTGTGCGTGTGGGCGTGGATGGTTGTTTGTGTCTGTGTGACCTGCGATTGGCTGGCAACCGATTCAGGGTGTCCCCCCCCCTTCTACCCGAAGACTGCTGGGATAGGCTCCAGCACCTCCCGCCACCCTAGTTAGGATGAAGCGGTTCGGAAGATGAATGAATTAGTTAGTTTAATGTCCTTAAATCACAAAATTGCCTTGTGGTGCACAAAAGTCCACATGGCAAAGAGGAAAACCCACAAACCAGAAAATAGCCTAAAATGGGAGATTTTCACATTCGCATAATAACAAATTCAACATGTGTCTGTGCTGCATTTAAGGGACGCAGACAAGGATTTGGGCGCCTGTTAAAAACATTGAGGCACTTTTTTTTTTTTAAGGCTGTGAAATAGATATAATTTTCACCATGTTGTTTCACTAACCATATGTCCTGTATGTGTCCCACAGGCCTCAGATGAGAAGCTCTCAGTAGACAGTGTGCCGCAGATGCCCAGCTCTGATGTACTGGACACAATGAAGCGCCTGGGCTCCAACTCTGAGGATCGTTCGCGCCTTACTGCTGCCCTCTCCTGTCTAAAAAGTCCCACAGAAACAGGTGAACCAAGAAACGGATTGCTTACACTGTATTGAAAGTCCTGCACACCAACTGTGTTACATCATACTGTGTGTCATGCCCATGTCAAGTGATGAATCTGCAGACAGGAAATACAAAATTGCTGGCCTCACATTACCCTAACGGCCAAAGATGAAATCGAGAGCCAGTTAATCTGGAAGCCAGTTGAAGCGTAATACTGGCTGGAAAGAGAATGGGAACCGAGATTTTGCAGCCAACACAACCACAAGTCCAACGATTGACGACCACGTTCAAATGTTTGGTTTCTGTATGAGCCCTTGCTCCACTCCTGTGGAAGAAACCCCGTGAACAAACACGTGCGAGACATGCAGTGTATGTTTCCATCAGTGGTCAGTGAAATGGAAGTCTGTCATTGATGACTGAGAAGGTCCGCCAGGATTCGCCCGGTTTGTGATGATTCGGTGACGGAAAAGCTACTTCCGTCAGTTTTTTAAAAAATTTCCCGCCATTCATCATTCATGAGCACCATGACTAATGTGTTTGACATCACTTTTATGTTTATGGTCCATTATTGCCTTAATTGAGTACACATGGTATACAAAATGGATGGTCAGATCTATTACAATGATGCAGAAATTGCCATCGTTGATTGCGCAGGATTGTGAATTTGAATTAAGCAATTATTAAATGTGATTGTAACTTTGTTTTGGCACTATATGGACTGTACTAACATGTTTGTGTCTAATTCTGACTGATAAGTTGGAGATATGAGGCCTGATTCCCAACGGCGCATTCATTCCACCAACCAACAGTCCACAGTTAGGCACAGCCGATCCATCTCCATATCCGTGGTTCCGTGTTCGGGTGACAACCAACCTTACATACCTACTGAGGAAATGGTTGACACCTTTTCATTGGCGCCAAGCACTCCCTCCAGAATCCCAGCTTCAAAGATACAAACCGCCAAAACAGTTCATACTCCACCACCGCCTTCTCGAAAGCTTCTGCAACTCCTGCCCATCTCCATCGGACCAACGCGAAGCAAAAGTCAAGACTCGCAAGCGGAGTCTGCAAACCACAGGTGGGTTGTTGCATTGTGTGTAACTTCTGTTCCAAAAAGGCACAGTTCACATCACAATTGGATTTTTTAAAAACACATCTTACATCTTACTTAGTATTGATGCACCCTCAAACGTGAACAGTGAAGTAGCAAAAGTAGTGAAATGCAATATCTGTGTGACTTGACTCGCGCAGAAAGAAAGGTTTATTTGTTATCCAGTAGTTCTACTTTCCTGTTGATTGGCAAACAACACCAATTCATCTTTCAGCTAAAGTAGTAGGCCTACACAAGTCATCTACCTACACGTTCAGA
The DNA here is from genome assembly GCF_025434085.1 of Hippocampus zosterae. NCBI lineage: Eukaryota > Metazoa > Chordata > Actinopteri > Syngnathiformes > Syngnathidae > Hippocampus > Hippocampus zosterae. The sequence continues at coordinate 4,273,203 of NC_067460.1, forward strand.
TTGAAAGGGTATCCCAGCTTTAGTATACAATAGATGAAATAATAAGACACGGGTGGAATTAACAGAGAACTGTTTGTATTTGGACAAACAAACAGACAGACAGACAGACAGACAGATAATGCTGCCGAGTGTGAGTCCCACAGCAAAACCAAATATTCAAAGTCAGACAAGTTGCGAAAAAGAGTTTGCTTCCTGAGGACTGTTAAGGTCACGTTGAGCAAGATATCAACTGCTCTCAGTTCCTCAAACTGTAGCAGAAAACCATCGTTTTAAATTTGAAGTGTTTTTTTTTTAACTATACTATGCTGCATTATATTATCCTATGCTATGCTATGCTACAGGGAAGTTCGGTACCACTTTTTTCAGGCCGATACCAGTACAAGATTCCCTCTCTACGATACTAAGAACCGATAACGGCATTTATGTTACATAATAGTTATTATATATATCATTTTATAACACAACGACAGAAAATTCCAAAGACCAAAGACTTCTTTTTGACGCACAGTATAATTCACTGATGTGTTCAACAGCTCTTGTGTAGCGCCAATGACTCAAAACAACAAACCTCTACACTGCAAAACAGCATTTCACAATCAATACATATCAAATAAAATTACAAAAACATAGAAACTTAAAGTAAAATGCATGATACTCACCAGATGCTGCTGAAAATCTTTCTTTTCTCCTGCCTGTCTGTGTAAACTACCGAATTGCAAATTGAATACATGTGTAGCGATTTATTCCGTGATTTGCTTCTTCATTCAAATTAGCTCAGACTTGAGAGAGCAAACAGTACAGTTTGGAATAATCATAATTGTTCTTCTGAGATTTCTGTCAACAGAAATACAGGTTTTGAGCTTCACTGCTAGCTGCTTTCACTGCTGTCTTTGAAGGGCCAACAAGAAAAACAAGGTGCTGGCTTCTATGCACTTTAATGGAAACAGTTTTGAAGATTCAAACCTGCGTTCACCCCTGCTGTCTGCCCGCACACACAACCCCGTCCCTGCCTCTGCCCCGTACACGATGACAGCCGCCCCGACATCCCTGGACAGTGAGTTCCGCAGTTATCATATCAGGCATCCACTTGTATGGCACGTCTCATTTTATTGTTTAATTCACACAGTGCGTGCTGGTGTTTTTCACAGACATCGCTGTACACAGGAGTTCACCTCAGACAGTGAGGCGAGATATCGGTTTGGCTGTTACCCACAGGTGAGTACTAACCATAAAGGGATGCAACCAGGCAACACTGAACTGTGAGGCAGATGTGCTAACGGTTAGCACATCATGCGGTTAGTAGCTAACCGGTTGGCAACTGTGGTCACCATTTCATTTGATATGTTTCACTTATTCTCGTATCTAATATTAGCAGCCTGCATGCCATTTACAATATGCAAAATCTAAAAATAGAAACGGTCATTATTTGCATCTTACGATGAGGGAAGTAGAGAGGTTAGGACTTTTGCGTCACAGTGCCTCGTGTGGTGGGATGCCTCCAAGTGGCGCGAGGGTGAAATGCCAGGGCTCTTGGGCCCCAGACGTGGCTAAATGCCCCTCAGCGCTCGCCCCGCCGAAACGGAGGGGAGTGGGCGTAGCCGCCCCACAACCCTCCTTCAACAATAATCAGGCGAGGGCCCGCACCAGGTGTGAACCTCGCGTGGCACCTGTGTGGGACCCGTGAGGGGGCAAACTCCCTGATGGGGGCCGATTGCCCAGGAGGAGGAGGAGGCGTCACAGGTTCGGTTTTCTCTAAATATGCATGATGCTCTCGTTCTTTGTGTAACCTTCCACTTGCTATCACTACACAACTTTTCCCTTACTACATTTTGACCATATCTATTTCGACTGACTTTTTTTTTTCAGTATACCACTTATTTCTCCAAATAGAGATTCTGGTAACAAATCAGCTTGATTATCCTAGTGGATTTGTTTCTTTCCAGTTTGACCCCAATATATCAACGGGTGTTCATCTTCAACCAAATGACATTGTTTAGATTTAGTGCGTACAGTTGAGATGAAGTATATAGTATTTATAGTTTTAAGCTTGACTGATGATCCAGATCAGCAGTATGGGCAATGGATGGGTGATTTTCAACATAAAAAGTTTTTCATCATTCTTCTTTCAGATTTTCAACAAAATCATGGCTCTCTCAGATATGCCAAGTGTGTGGCAAGAACATGATCTTTGGTGTGAAGTGTAAACATTGCAAGTAAGAAACTCATTTTTCTTACCTTATGCATGATGATGATGATGATGTAGCATCTGCATTCTCTCTTTTTCTCTCTCCAGATTAAAGTGTCACAACAAATGCACCAAAGATGCTCCCTCTTGTCGGATATCATTTCTCACATGTAAGCAATGATCATGATCAGGGAAAAAACATCTTAACTTAGACTTCCAATTTGCCACTACAAAAAAATGCCCCATACATCACAATGTAAGACATCTGCTGCATTTGATTCAAGAAGTACGGATGCAGCTTCAGCTAATATTATGCTGAAAGGATAATCATCAGGAGTGTCGATGATTTGTAGCCCTCTGGAAATCCATTTTACTTTGGACACCACCATTTCAGTGATACAATCTTAAAATGGAACCTTGAATCAAGAACTGCCCTGTTCAAAATCTGTTTACAATTCAACATTACAATTGCTCTTTCACCCTTTCATGCACCCTGTAACCAGATAACACGATAAGCTGTCCACTGTAGTAACCGCTGTCCCTGAAAGGGTTAAAATGGTTTCCTACACGATGTGTCAATCATGGTATTTGTATGGTGAATAACACCCCCCCCCCCCCCCCGGAGTGCAGTCACCCTCTGTAAAAGGGATGCAGAGATGGTTTTAGGGCAGGCATGTCCAGCTCCCGTCCCCACGGGCTGCTGTCCTGCCTGTTTTCCATCTCTCCTTGCTGCAACTCACCCGATTGAAATGATCAGCTCACCAGCCAGCACTGAAGCAGCATTAGAGCAATCCTAATTGTTTGAATTTTGCAGCCGGGAGAGATGGGAAACAGGCAGGACAGCCGCCCTTGAGAACTGAGTTTAGGCACCCCTGTGGTAGGGGAGCCACAGTAACATAAAGGAAAGCAAGCATGTTGGCGAACAAAGCCAAAATGTTGTCAATGAGTGTTCCTTTACTTTTGTTTTATTTGTGCAATGGAAGATTTGTGTGCTTTGGTGAAAAGGCTGGTTACTTCAAAATTTTCTTTGCTGTTTCCGTATTTTTTTTCATAAAGCAAAATATTTGAAAGAAAATACCAGATCCACTTTGCTGTTTTTCGTCATTTATTTCTTGCTATTGGGGTTGTGGGACACTTAAGAGTCGCCTCTTTTAGTTCCCAAACAGCTCTTAAGATTATTTTGGGGGGTGTGTGATTATATCATTTTATTATTAATTAAAAACCCCACAAAGAATCATGCATATACTCATGTAAAAAAATACACACACTATGTTGTATCTGTTTATTTTTAAATTATGACTTTTCTTCTATATGAAGCTACAAAAAATATTTAGTTAAAAAACCTTAGCTATTTTCAACATAACGTAATAATTTCCGATCTAAACTTTTTTTTGTCCTAAACTAACTTCAAGTGAAACAACACAATCACTTTAAACCACAATAAATAAATAATAATATTGTAAATAGTACTGTGATTTATCCATTGTGTTCATATTGTATTTAATTGAAAGATGTTTGTTGTTTTTTCTTTTCTCTTTCTCCTTTCTTCTTTCTACATACATTCTTGCTGCTGGAGGCTGTAAATTTCCCCAGTGTGGGACGAATAAAGGATATCTTATCTTATTTTAAATATATGTAAAACAAAACCAAAAAAAGCAGCACGCAGGTAACTAGTTTATACTGTTGTCAAAATTGATCATGAGAAACACTTAAGTGCTCTGCTTAGAGGCACTTATCCATGTTATTGTGTCAAAAATGATCTGTCCCGATTCTCTCATCAGGGACTGACATTGTTCCAAGTCCATCCAGCACCAAGCTTCAAAAGTTGCATTAAGCGGATTTTTCTTTCTTTCTTTCTTTCTTTCTTTCTTTCTTTCTTTCTTTCTTTCTTTCTTTCTTTCTTTCTTTCTTTCTTTCTTTCTTTCTTTCTTTCTTTCTTTCTTTCTTTCTTTCTTTCTTTCTTTCTTTCTTTCTTTCTTTCTTATTTTGGGGCAGGGTTTGTTCAATGTTGCCAAAAAGTTGTAAAGAAATTTGTCAGACATTCCCAAATAGTTCTAATGGTTGCAAACAGTCACCCTCAAATTTTGAACAAAAAGTTTTTTTATGACAAGCGTTTCAGACCGTTAAAATTGTTGTCGAACGTCTTTGCAACCGTATGCAACCACGACGGAAAAAACGACATTCGCTAGATGCACACACACTTGCCAACCTTTGCCGCTCTGTGAGATACGGTCTTTAGAGACATTGGCACCTTTTATTAACCTTTTCAGGGACAGCGGTTATTCCGACAGTTTACCATGTTATCAGGTTACAGGGTGCATGAAAGGATTTATATTTATATATATATATATATATATATATATATATATTTTCCCTTGCTGATTACATTCTGCGTTTATACAGTATTGTCAACAAAGTTTATCAGTGTCCAGATAGAACTCCCGTTCCTGCTGCTGTTTTCTTTAGTATTCCTTACGATCGTTTTGGTGTTGTCTCTCCTTGGTCTGTTTTTATCTGTTCGGCCTCTCTCCTCTGTGTTCTGTATCTATTCTCCGCTATTTAGGCTCTCTGCAGTCCCAGACGAATTGAGATTCATGTGAGCGGGCACTTTGAAGTGAATGGAGCCGGCCGGCTCTTGTTCACTTAAAATAAAATAAAAAAAATTAAAAAGGCTCTCAGAGCTTTTTCGTTTGCGACCAACACATCACTATCACACCGGGTGTCATTCAAGCTAGGACAGCCACTGCTAGTGGCAAAGAAGGATAGATTAGCATTTAATTTGAAAGTCTGTTGTACATTCACATTGTCAATCTTTTCATTTGGTTGGTAGTGCCAAAGATGCGAAGGGCAGAATCAGTGCCGTCTGATATCAACAATCGTATTGATCACAAAGCAAAGATCACACTGCAGTTTGGCACATTACCAAAGGCAATAACCAAAAGGGTATGTACAACTTCTGCTGCACTAGAATTTGTGATCATCCATCCACCTGTCCATCTGTCCATCTACCTATATCCATTTTCACACCACAGGAGCCTCGCAGCCAGCTGGACTCCAGTAGTAACCCATCATCAGCCGCCTCCTCCACACCTTCCTCTCCAGCACGTTCCCAGCAGAGCAACCCACCCAGTGTCAGCACCACTCCCCCACTCAACACGTCTCCCCAAGGTTCCCAGAACGACAATTTTCACTTCCCAGGTTAACCCACTGTGGCTACTTCATATATTCGCAAAAAAAAAGAATCCTTGTCATGGCATTTTTTTTACATTTACATATTTAATGTTTTAGCTGTTTTTTTAATATTATAAATCCATATGTTGCTAATCATTTGAGAAGAAATGAATCAATCCATCCATCCATCTTTAAATCATATATTAATACGTATTTTGTTTGGACAGATTAGGTCATGTTAGTGTAACCATATTAACTGGCTTGTTTTGGGTTTCTGTCTGTCTTTGTCAAGTAATAAGTAGACATTTATAGCTTTCGATTTGAACTTACCACACTGATGTTACCAAACGTTAAACGCTTTACAATTAAAGAATAACTCAGTTATGATACAAGTGAGTGAGCAACATGACCTATTTCAGGGAAACAAAAAGGGATTCTGAAGTTATTTCTGTTTCTTCAACAGATGTCCCCAATTCCAAGAATGCTGATAATCAACAGTCTGACTGCTCTGGGTAAAATGCTCGAGCAGAATTTGCTTGATGAAAAAGTGTCTAAATTAATTATTGTTTTTCTTAGAGTATCGCAGACAGCCGTTACTGCGACGCAAGTAAAAGCACCTGACCAAAACCAGGTTTGTACATGCAGTCCATTTGACACTCTGGGGCATGCAGAATGCGGGGCCGATGGGGCAGCGGCCTTAGGCATGCACAATGACACCCCCCCCTGACAACGAATATAATCAATGATAGTATGCCAGTGCTGATAGCTGTGTCTCGCAGAAAGTGTGTTTGCCATTGTTGGAGGGGCCATCGAGAAAAATCTTTTCTGACACTTGTACAAATAAATTGCAAAAGTAAAGTAATTTTCCTCTTGTAACTTAAAACTTAACATCAAATTCACTTTTAAACCATGTCTACGTCATTCACAGTCGGCGTACAATATTATTTAACACTGAAGGCAGAGTGTCATAGTCCAAAGGTTTACTTTCTAAAAGTTGAGGTGGTAAGTACAACCAATTACAGTTTTATAAAGTGCACACGCAAACAGGAAACCATTAAAAAAATAGTTGCAGTTACATTTTAGATCTACTCTTACTTCTCTTTCATCATTGAGAAATATTCACTCACCGTTATTTCGATCAATGAATGTTGTTCTTTTTATTCTTAGCGTGCAGATGAGCATCATTCTGCTGGAGAGGACAAAAACAAAAGATTCTCCAACGAGGACTTTGATGAAGATGGCCTAGAAGACCTGCCTCCGTCTATTTGTCGGCGTAGGACCGTTGGCCGTTGGAGCGGGGAACTCAACCGCAAAGCCAGTCAGACCAGCGTCTACCTGCAGGAATGGGACATACCATATGAGGAGCTGCAGCTCGGAGAGCTTGTAGGAAAGGTGAAGATGCAGATGTGCCTTACTTTCAGCAAAAAGATAATATGCCATTGTTAAATCCAGCTTCTTTCACCTTAGACAGCTGGCCAAAATAAAACCTCTCCTCTCACATGAACACTTTGAGACAGTAATTCATGCCTTTGTCACATCCCGGCTCGATTACTGCAATGCCCTTTACTTTGGAGTCAGCCAGTCCTTCATTAAGCACCTTCAGCTGGTCCAGAATGCCGCTGCTCACCTCTTGACTGGTACTCGTAAGAGGGAGCACATAACTCCTACTCTGGCATCCCTTCACTGACTCCCCATTCATTTTAGAGTTATTTTCAAGATCCTCCACTTTGTTTTCAAATCTCTGAATAATCTCGCGCCACCTTACCTCTCTGAGCTCATCCGCCCCTACACACCTGCCCGGCGCCTCAGGTCTGTGGACCAGACATTATTAGAAGTACCAAGAACTAAACTGAGGCTCAGAGGGGATCGAGCCTTTTCTGTTGCTGGTCCCTCTCTCTGGAATGACCTCCCACTGAACATTCGGCAAGCCTCCTCGCTGCCCATCTTCAAAGCCCTCCTCAAAACTCACTTGTATTCTTTGGCATTTGACTCAGCATGACTTAGATTTGTTCTTGATTTTACTGTTTGGTGCTTTCTACTGCCTTTATTACCGATTTGTCTTACTGTTTATTGTGCATGTTAAATTGCTCCATGTACAGCACTTTGTATGCAGCGAAGGCTGTTTAAAAGTGCTCTATAAATACTCTTGACTTGACTTGACCTAATACTGTACATTACAAATGATCAAGGATACAGACATAAACCCAGAGAGGGAATTTGTAAACTTGAGTAGCACTCAACACAGCAAGACCTCAGCCAAGAAGAACCGTTTAAGGGACAGCGGTTAATCCAGTGGACAGTTTATCATGTTATCAGATTACACAAAGGAAACGGCAACCCAAAATGTTGAAAGAGCCATATTGGACCAAAAAACAAATATGTCTGGAGCCGGAAAAAAGCCTTATAATGATGGCAACACATGCTGTATGTATCTGTTATCTATATTAGCCTACTATCAAAATGACTAAGTTGGCTACAAATACACAATGAGTCTTCATGATTAAACGTTTTTTTTCCCCTGCAGTGCATCCTGTACGGCAGGGGTGCCAAAACGTTTTTTGACAGATCTACTTTTCGAACAACCAGCCTCCCAAATTCGACCTGTTACCGCATGCACACATACATCCGCACTTACACACGCATGCCGTAATGAGCAACAGCCATAATGGCCCCTAAGATGAACAAAGCACTGCTTCTCTCTGCCCTCCAGCTTTCCATTCTTTGCCAGTACCCTCTGTGAATTGTACATGAAACGCGTTTAAAAAAAAAAAAAATATATATATATATATATATATATATATATAGGGCGGCCCGGTAGTCCAGTGGTTAGCACGTCGACTTCACAGTGCAGAGGTACCGGGTTCGATTCCAGCTCCGGCCTCCCTGTGTGGAGTTTGCATGTTCTCCCCGGGCCTGCGTGGGTTTTCTCCGGGTGCTCCGGTTTCCTCCCACATTCCAAAAACATGCGTGGCAGGCTGATTGAACACTCTAAATTGTCCCTAGGTGTGAGCGTGAGTGTGAATGGTTGTTCGTTTCTGTGTGCCCTGCGATTGGCTGGCAACCGATTCAGGGTGTCCCCCGCCTACTGCCCGAAGACAGCTGGGATAGACTCCAGCGACCCTAGTGAGGATCAAGCGGCTCGGAAGATGAATGAATGAATATAGCGAATATATATAATTTATATATATATATATATATATATATTTTTTTTTGCTGCAACAGCCACCTGCCTGGCATCCCGTTCTGCTAGTAGAAACGTGTGTCACAGGCTACGGCGCAAATCTTTGTTGACAGAAATGTTGATATTAAATATTTACACATTTTTACAGCATTGGAAAACGTTAAGAATATTTTTCATGTTTGTCCTCCTACAGAAACCGTATTAAAACAAACAATATACTTGCCTACCCATCTTCCATTTTCAAACATTTTTGAAAAGGCTCCAGGGAGCTACTAGGGCGGCGCTAAAGAGTCGCAGGTTGCCAACCCCCGGCACCGTTACAGGGTGCATGAAAGGGTTAAATTGACAGCACAAAATAGAGCATACCGGTGTTTGGGTTTTGGCTTGAATATGTTCTGATCAGCGGTGTGCACGCCGATGTCAATGAGGCAGTGGATGGCAGTGACTGGTCTTTCTGTGAAGACATACATCTCGCTCACTGCTTCTGTAGTTAACTCTTTTCTTTTCGACACCTTTGGCTTTAACTCAACCTCAAGCAAGACAAAGAGTAGTGCAACCTGGACACACCACCAATGATGTTCCCGGGTCATAGGGTGTTTCGGGTCTTACATCAGACAATCTCACCTGGGAGACTCAGATAGGGATGATCAGGCCCCGACTTGTGTCCAGGTAGCGCACTGCGCTACATCTCCCCACTCCTTAGTCACCATGAAGCCTTTTCAGCAGCCTTGAGGATGGTCTTGATGGCTCCACGCCTGTGCAGTCCGCAAATGCCTAAGAGTCACATACCTGGTATAGAGACGGGGCCTTCCATCCTTTCCGCCGGCATGTTGCTACGAAGTCTGCCTACTTGCTAACTCAGTAACATATGTAACCTGCAGTTTATAGAGGATGACACATTTAGTTTTTTCCTGTCTCTTATTAGGCAATACTAGGTCACAGATTATAATTAATAAACCAACAAAATGGCAATCAAAACAATAGCTCTCACCCCCATGTGAGTACGAGAAAAATTTGTAATCATCAATCATAGTTTGAACACTGTGAAATAGGATGTGATGTGTACTTTTGCAAGAGGTAGATCATACATCTGTGTGAAACACCAAACATGAGTGGCTTTTGACTCTCCAGGGCCGTTGGGGGAAGGTGTTCAGGGGTCGCTGGCACGGCGAGGTAGCCATTCGCCTTGTGGAGGTGGATGGTAATAACCAGGACCACCTGAAACTTTTTAAGAAGGAGGTGATGAACTACAGGCAAACCAGACATGAAAACGTCATCCTGTTCATGGGCGCCTGCATGGCCCCGCCCCACCTTGCTATTGTCACAAGGTAGAACTAAGATGTTTATATTCTGTTTCCGTTTTTTTTCTTACTCCCTCTAATACACAAAAACACAGAAGTTATCATTTCTGAGTGGAAAATGTCTGTGACAATGCTGCATATTTTGCTTTGCAGTTTCTGTAAAGGGGTTCCTTTGTACTCTTTTGTAAGAGAAAGAGGCCATTTGTTGGATATAAATAATACCAGGCAGATTGCACAAGAAATTGTCAAGGTAAGAGGCAGCAATTTAGAATGTGTAAAATGGAAATAAAAGCATACAATGATTTGCAAATCCTTTTCAATTATAATATATATATATATATTTTAAAAATCCTCATCTCACCCCTCGGGTGGTGTCCGTCCCTCATTCAGCTCGGGTCCTCTACCAGAGGCCAGGAAGCTTGAGGGTTCTGCGCAGTGTCCTTGCTGTTCCCAGCACTGCACATTTCTGGACTGAAATGTCCGATGTTTTATATATATATATATATATATATATGTGTGTATATAATACACACTATATATGACCATGCCAATCCACATGGTTTCATAGAAAGGAGTGTGACTACTAGACTGGTATGCCAGCAGTCCAGGCCTGTCTCTCATTGAAAATAAACGTGTCACATTATGAAGTGCAAAATTTGGCATCAGAGACCCCAAACTCCAAAGCAACTTAAGTTGTAAATCAAGAAAGAAAAAGAATTCCACCTATAAAGCTTCAACAGTTTGTGACCTCAGTTCCCAAATGGTTATTGAGTGTTGTTAAAGCAAAAATGTGATGTAACTGGTGAACGTGATTCTGTCCCCATGTTATTGGAAGGTGTTACATGCATCAAATTCTAAATAAATCACAATTTGCAAGAAATATACTGTCCGTTTGAACGTTAAATGTCTTTGTAGTGTATTCAATAGGTTTAATGTACGGTGAATGTAGGATGACGGCAAGAAATCATTGTATTCTCGTTATATTTGTTTTAAACTTCCTAACTTCGTTAGACTTGGGTTTATATGAAGTATGTTCTGTATTATTTGTATATTTATCTCTCCCAAAGGGAATGGGCTATCTGCATGCTAAAGGCATAGTTCACAAAGATCTGAAGTCTAGGAATGTGTTTTATGACTCAAACAGAGTCGTTATAACAGATTTTGGCCTATTTGGGATGGCCGGAGTGGTACAAGAAGGCAGGTAAGAATGCAATTGAAGCATACAGATTGTGCCTACGCTTTAGCTACATTAATTGTTATACATACTGTATATGTTTGTGTTCATAGAAGAAGGAATGTATTGAAGATACCCCAAGGGTGGATCAACTACCTTTCACCAGAGATTGTCCGTGTGATGAGCCCAGAGGTTCCTGAGGACCGGCTGCCTTTCTCGAAAGCTGCTGACATTTATGCTTTTGGGTATTGATTGTCGTCGATTTGATATGAATCTTTCTATAAAAAGGAAGAGTTGTGTAATTTCTAGCATTCGAAATGTTCACGAAGATGAATGCACATCCGTTCTGAGCCTGAAAGCAAATGTACAATCACAAATATCTTTGCTTGACAACATTTATTACACAGTGGCCAGATTGGTGAAACGGCATGACGCGTAATGAATGTAGCCATGTGCCCACACAGTGATTATTCTAGACATTTTTCTACGCAAAGACATTTTACTCACTTGATTTAACTTGACATTGTCTTCTTTTCAGTACAATCTGGTATGAGCTGCATGTTAGAGATTGGCCAATCACCAACCAACCTGTGGAATCTAAAATCTGGTTAGTGGGTAGCAATGAGGGCATAAAGAAGGTGCAGGCAGATGCCAACCTGGGCAAGGAAGTTACGGTAAGTCTAACATAAAACTGACATTGTTTTAAAAGACACATTTAGTGGAGATTTCCTTCTAAAATTCACTTTTTCGTTGGTTGTATCACAATGGTGTGTTTGAGTCTGGAGTGTGAAATCACACAACCAAGTAAATCAGACCTATTTCTGAAAACATGTCGTAAGCAAACTGTTCTGAATTGACATACAACTGTCCCAATATGTAATTGGTCCATGGATGACTCAGAAACTAGGCTATGTGAAGATTTGCCATTTTCCAACAATGGCAGGGCCACACAGAAACACGATTATGTCAAAGCCAAAAGCTAAGTAGAGCTGCATTGTTGGTTTAGACTACCGTATTTTCCACACTAAAAGGCGCACTGGATTATGAAGCATACCTTCAATGAATGGCCTATTTTGTCATTTTTTTCATATATCGGGCGCACTGCATTATAAGATGCAATCTACAATGCATCCATAGATGGGGCTACGCTAAACGAAGTGCCAACATAACGATCAGATGTCAATAAAACGTATTTACTAAAGCAGCAACACCGTTTACTGAACCAACAGCAAGTTATAACAGTTAGTGCAACATTCTTCAACATCACGTAGCGGAAACAGTCTGATATTGTGACGGTAAATCAAAGCGCAAGCACAATACCGCTTGAAATAGTGCAAAGCAATAATTGAATTGAATACAACTTTATAGTCAAATGTGCTGTACGTACAGTATGTGTAACATCCAGCACAGATTAAATTTCTTCCCTCTCAACATAAAACAAAAACATAACAATAATTCAATGTTGTTCAAACATATATATCAATTTTCACACCATGCCCTGGTCGGATCTTTTCTCACTGATTTTTGCACTATGGGCGGAAAGGGGCACGCTCTTTGTAGTCTTGAGGCAGTTGCTGCGAAACAGTGGTTTGTGTGCGGATAGAGAGATGACGTCTTTTCATAAACCAAAAGCACCAAGAAGGACGGCCACTAAATTTATTTATTCCTGTACTCCTGTGCCATCTGTTTTGCCTTTATTAAAATCGTGATTGTACAGACACTAATAGTTGCTGCTCTCTGCTCAACAACCCAATGTTCGAGTTGGTCCTCCAGTTGTGGCCATCGTCTTTGCTCTGAAGCTCTGTGTAGTCTTCATTACCTGACACAGGGCGTCGAGTCGCTTCCGCCACTTCAGCACCATTGACTCATTAACGTTGAACTCTCTCGCCGCTGCTCTATTTCTGTGTTCAACTGCGTAACCGATCGCCATACGTTTGAAGTCTGCGTTGTAAACATGTCTCTGGAAAGGAGCTACCGTATTTTCACGACTATTCGACGCATCGTACTAATGGCCGCAGTCTCATTAATGCGTGACATTTCTGTATTTTACACATACACAGGACGCATCGTACGAATAGCCGCAGTTTTACAGTGGTAAAACATACGCCAGCTTAAACATACGGCATGCATGCGCGCACTCTAACACGTTAGCTTGAAGCATACGGTAGCATGCCAAGACATACAGATAAGATAAAAACACGTTTTTAAAAAGGCAACGAAAGCAGAACTGAGTTCGGGTGTATTTTATTTAGCCATCGTACAATGTTCTCACGTTTTTCGATCAATCATCACCCAGAAATCCATCAAAGTCCTCATCCTCTGTATCAGAAGCAGAGGACTGCACATCTCAGTTGTCATTGAATGCATCACATGCTAGTGTGAGTTGCTACGCATTGCCGAGCGGAAAGAAGGAGTAGCAACAGCAAAGTCAACATTTCTCTCGTGTGAAGCTTTCCCACATTTGAAAGTAAAGAACAGAGCGAAACATGGTGGCAGCGCGTGTGTGTGTAGAAAGAATTGAACAATTGTGCAAGTACCGTAATCCATCAAAAACGCAGCGTTCCCTCTCGTTGTTGCGCATTGTGGCGTAACTCGCCAAGCGCTGCCTCTCACTCTTTGTAAAGTTGTGTTTGCCACCGATCATCCATTGTTCCCATGCCGTTTGCAACTTTACTTTGAACGCCCGGTTGATGCCAATGTCCAGCGGTTGGAGTTCTTTAGTGAAGCCTCCGGGAATAACGGCAAGCTCAGAGTTCATTTGCTTGACTTGTTTTTTCACCGCTGCTGTGAGATGGGCACGCATGCCAAAAGCATAACCGGTGGCTTTAAGTTTGAACTGAGCTTCGTAGGCGTGTCTTTTTGTCGAATTTATTTTCAGGGGTTCTTAGAAACCAAAACCGGAGTTGTTTTGCAACAATGCACATTGCCACACGCTATACAAGTGTTGGTACTGGCTTGAGGCGTCCACTTACACGTCCACCCTTCACCATTGGCGGACTAGCTTGTCTGTCCTCTCTCTCCCTCTCTCTCTCTCTCTCTCCCTCTCCATATATGTATATATACACGCCCACCCTTCCCTGATTGGCCGACTTCTTTCACAGTCACTTCCGCCTTTTCTCTATATAAACAGCGTGTCGGCTGTCAGTCAGATTTTGGAACTCGGCGCATATAAAGGACGCTCCGCACCATAAGGCGTCCTGTCCATTTTGGAGAAAATTTAAGACTTTTAATGGCGCCTTATAGTCGTGAAAATACGGTATTTTGGGATCGAAATATTACCGTAATGACCATACACAAGGCACATCGGGTTTTAAGGCGCGCTGTGAGCTTTTAAGAAAATGGAAGGCTTTTAGGTGCACCTCTTAGTGTGGAAAATACGGTGCCGTTTGTCAACAGAGTTATCAGCATTACCCTCTGTAAACTGGTACATACTCAAATGTTCGATGAAGTCGAGGCCTTTGTGATTTTTGCTCGTCAATGTATCTGCTTCAAAAAAAAGATGAACAATTAATAATAAAACCTAATAATTCAGATGTAAATTCCTAACATGCTTTTCTTTTGCACTTTCGAGTTTGCCATCCCAGCTTCTGACACACCCACCTGCTTAATAGTTGAAACTTATGTAAAAAAAAAAAAATATATATATATATATATATATAATAATTAATGATTCTAAATCCAAATTTAACTCAACACTGCCACCCTTAGAAGGACTTCAGTTGTGAGCGGCGCTTTCAAACAAACTCCAAGCCGTCCTGCACGGGTCAGAAAATGCAAAATCAAAATGCGCAATATGATGTGTTAAAGAGACGTTAGTATTTAGCATAGTCTCCTGAGCGTGTGAGATTCGATGCTTAAGGTTGACCTAAATGTGGACATTCATCATTAAAATATTTGAATTAATTGATCATTTATCTATTTTGTTTGGTAATAATTCACTGTAGTGAGAAGTATATAATCCTGCCCATAAGTGAACAATACTGCCCCCGCAGCTCAAATTTAAATCCAATAAAAGTAATAAAAAGTTTTTGAAACGATTCATGGTGATTGCCGAATGCCTGCTATACGGAGTCATAGTTGAAGTGGGGAAGTTATCTATCAGTTTGTAGCAACTCATGCCGCACATCGCAATTTTCTGCCACAACAGGAGATCCTTTCTGCTTGCTGGTCTTTTGAAATAAACGACAGGCCGACCTTTACCCAGCTGGCTGGTATGTTGGACAGGCTGCCGAAACTGAACCGCAGGCTCTCCCACCCTGGACACTTCTAGAAGTCTCCTGAGTATGTATCATAGAAAATGGGAGTCCACCCAACAATCACCAAAATTCACTCGCAATGATACGCAAGAAGTGAGTTTGAAACAGGAGGAAATGAACTGCCACAGGAAGGATATGATTTTGTTGGGGGAGAAGTCTGATGAAGCTCTATTGCAAATATTAATGGACAATTGGGGACTTTTTACTGTGACTGCTGAAGTTTGGTAATTCTCCCTTTTGTGGAATAGTCCGATTTTCACCACTGACTGATCCACAGTCTCCTGCTGTACCTGATCACCGTTTTCATGATTTCGGATCCAAATGTTTCGCTTCATTCTATGCGCTTCAATTTCACACTGACCTTTGTTTACTGTGATATTGTCCTCTCACAAGCATTGGTATCTGTCAAGGCCTTCTACAGACTACGGCACATACTCATAGCTCAGTGCGCTGGCAGTGTGACGTGCAAATGGGACATTGCTTTTGAAAACACCAATTGATCTGCCCAATTAGCAACGTGAAATGTACAATTCTTCGGAAACCTTAAATTTAACATTATGTCCATATAATACAATTTGGCATTTTATCATGTCCGCTGTGGTTACTCATTTAGCTTGCTATTCAATTTCTTTGAAAGTCTGTTAATACATTTTATGGGGGGTAGGGAGGGGGGGTCAAGACGAATATTTAGATCAGTTGTCAGAATATCTAAAGCAGTCTAAATTGAATTCCCCTTAAGAAGTTAGAATAATATGTACCGTACAGTAAATTCCATCCATCCCATCCATTTTCTTATCCACTGTATCCTCACAAGGATTGCGAGGGGTGCTGGAGCCTATGCCAGCTGTTTTCGGGCAGGAGGCGGGGGACACCCTGAACCGGTTGCCACAGCACACGACGAACGACCATAGGCGCTCACACTCAAACCGAGGGAGAATTTAGAGTGTTCAATCAGCCTGCCATGCATATTTTTGGAATGTGGGAGGAAGCCGGAGTACCCGGAGAAAACCCATGCAGGCACGGGGAGAACTCCACACAGGAAGGCCGGAGCTGGAATCAAACCCGGTACCTCTGCACTGTGAGGTTAACGCAATAATCACGCGACACCAGGCCGCCCGTATAGTAAATTAAAAATCACATTAAAATTAAGGAGTCTGGGAGTGACATAAATGTCACACTGTCTACAAGTGACATATTTTGTGATGTGTTAAACTGCTCAATTGTTCCTAAGAACATGTGATTGCTTCCTCCTTTTACTTCACCTTTAACTGTTGCAACAGGCTTTTCGCCACCACATCCAATATTGCAAAGCTTCATAGCTCAGAGGCTGCCAGATTCATCTCACCGGCTTTAGCTCCTCTTCTTAACATGTTTGCCAATCTTTTCTTCGGTACGCCTAATAATATTGGCATTGATGGTTGACATGGTTTACTTTATGTATATACAGAGATAATCTGAGCTGCTGTTTAAATGTATTTATTAGTCCATCTTGATTTTCAAAATACCTTAAACGAGGACATTTTGGAAAATTGATGTTTCAATGACAAACGCAGTATCTGTGTTTGGCAATGAATGTTTACGCTTGTTCGCTACATGCACCATATATACATACGGATCCGCCACACTAAATTGACAAAATATAATTTGGGGGATTTAGGGATGACAGTAAATGCTGGCTCTCTGACCGATCATTCGCGTCATGGCTATCCTGGCATCATCCAAACTGTCACTTTTCAAGAAACAAAAAAACATTTTTTGAGACATTAACAATGGATCGTCAAAGAGGGCAAGGCATTTTCTGCACTTTAGCACCAATTTGTAAAAATAAGAGACCCATGTGGGGACTCTCACAAGTATCAATAAAAATATGAGAATTACTAAATTTGGACAGAGAAGATTTGTTGATGCCAAATATAGCGGGAAAAGTCGCTAAATTGTCACACTCGCTGTCAAATAGCTCACTTACCTGCTTCTAAAGAACTTATTTTGCAATGCTCAAAGTAGGGGATGAAATTGTGCTTTATTTCTTCATCCTTGGGAAATGTTGTTGAAAGTTATTATTGGAGGGAAAAAAAAGCATGACATGTACAACGTATGACAAGTGTGTTTTGGGGAGAGGGGATTTTACAGAGGATTTGTGCAAAGCGTCACAGCTTTAATTGAACACATTAAAGTTGATTTCTGAACACTTTGTCAAGCTATTATTGTAAGATGCAGTAAATGTTAGTTTTTGCATCTTTGACATACATTTATTTTGTGACCGGACCGCAAGAACACACACACACACACATACATACCCAATGTGCTCCTGAAGCCATTCATGTAGAACTGCAGCTGGCTATGTAAGATGCAAATTGTTACTGTTACAGTATTGAACTGTTACGCAGAAAAAGATCAAGCTCCTTAGCAAAGGATGAGAAAAGAACCACTCCTATTGCCTCAACCTGGAGCACTCCGATCAGGACGGAGAGTGAGAAAGAATTCAGATCCAAGAATTTGAGGATGAGCTCGATGGGAACAGAGTTGCGCTTGGAAGACGGAGAGGAAAAAGAAGCAGTGACACAATTTTTGTTGTCCACCACCATGGACTAATCGAGTTGTGTGTGTAGATTTGTTTTCATGGTGTCCTATTGAAAGGTCCACGAGTAAGTAATACAACAATGACAACTTGACCAAATTTCACTTTCAATCTTTTGCAAAGGCAGTTGCTTTGAATAATGTTTACATTTTAATAGTTTACGGTCATTTCACTAAATTTCAAGCACGCGGTCTACATAGTATTTTCGAAATATGGACAATACAAGTTTGGAGACTAGTCACACATTACAGCAGGGGTGGGCAATTATTTTCCCGGGGGGGCCAAATGAGAAGCAGAAAATATTGTGGAGGGCCGGGCCAAAAGTTTGAAATGGAAAATAAGGAAGATAGCACAATGTCTTCGTATGCCAGTAATGTAACATTCTCCTCCACCATCCGACTCAGCACCGGTTCTCCTCAAGGATATGTACTGAGCCCCCTGTTGTTCACGCTCTACACATTTGACTGCTCTCTGACTCTTATTAGCGGTCCAGTTTGCGGAGAGTTTTTAACATGATAATAATCAAACCATTCTAGGAAACGTTAATTTACTCGAGCCACAAGCAATTCACTCTGAGCATGGAAATTGCCAGAATCGGACTGAGTAAGAACGCTTCCTTGTTTTTCAAAGTCTCGTAGATTTGAGTCTTTCCGACTCCAGGCGTCTCCTGAATGTTTCGTACTTTGTTACCCGCTTCGTTTAATCAGATACATATCACTTTCCCTTCCATGGTCATTACTGTCTCCCTCTTTCTTCGTCTTCCCCTCCCTCCCTGTGCTCTGCAACTTGAAGTAACTGCGCCACCTGGTGTTGAAATACCCGTCATTACAAGTCCAAACGAAATGAATGCAATCAAACCTCAGTTGTCCACCAATCTTTGGCGGGCCGGATTAAAAAGACCAAGGGGCCGAATCCGGCCCGCGGGCCGTAGTTTGCCCATCCTGCATTACAGTCTGATTTTAAACCAGAACCTAGAATGAAGGTTAAGTGCTGGGCACACTCAGGAACTGCCCCTTTTCCTCTATCGCGGATAATTTCATTCTGGCGCTTGAAATGATACATTTGTTGATCAACTCAGTCCAAATTATTGCAGCTGCAGCAGACTTGGCAGGATGCACACAAGCCAAAAGGTGCAAACTGGTCGAGTGTGACCCCGACCAGTGGACAGATGGTGGGGGGCGGTTGTCTTTCCTCTCATATGATTAATAAATTTAGCTACACGTGCAAGAAGAATATGATTATTTGGCACAGTTCATAGATCGATGATCATTCCAACATTGGGGAAGAATGTAAAGGGGTTGTAGAAAATCAAAAAGAAGTTGGCAGTCAGAGCATCTGTTTTGGGGTAGGATGTGTTTTTGTTTTCAAGAGTAGAGATTGAAGAAGGGGATCTGTTGGAGACCCACGTGTACGGACGGAATACGACGATGACAACCTGGAGCCACATTCACGGAAGGAGGCGGTTAAAGTTGGATGACATCCATCCATCCATCCTTCTTTTATTGGGGTAGGACCGTTTTGTTTGGGGATGAAACGATCCCAAAACACGGAAATTGTATTGGAGAAAGACTAATGCTTAACTTGGCCTCAGTTTGATGAGAGCATGAGCCAACACTGTGGTATGACTGGTATGAGACACGTTTGGCCTAAGGGTGACTGTCTTTGTACACGAGGTAAAATGCCCAATATGTCATTTATAACCTGTGCTTTCAGGAAATATATTTACTCGCCACTTTCACAGCCACCGAGACATGTCTGTTTATTTTCCACAACGCGTGTGCACTAATACGGTTGATGAGAACAGCTGGATACGAAACAATGAACGTGGAACACAGAAAATGAAACGCAAGTAAATCAAGTCAAAACAATGCAAAAGTCCGCAAAACACAGATCATGACAAACAATTGATTAAAATCATGCACGATAATCCAAACAAGGAAAGTAGTGCACATTTTGTGGTACATTTCACGAGTACGGCTGACTATTTAGCCCCCCCCCCCCAAAAAAAAAAAATCATACCGTTGTTAACTAAAGGGCTGTAAAGAATTTACAAACTGTTGCTTAACTAATTTGTTTCAAACAATAATTAAAACATTCTTACATGCACTCGTAAAGAGGTAAATGAAATGTTTAAGATATATCTGTATCATTCGTGTGTGGTATCACGATTCACTCAGTATACCTTAAATACCACTTTTGACATATGCATGAAAATGCAACAAGAGCCTTGTGAGACATATTTTGGTTTTCAAATGGAAATGATTGCAAAATGTTATCTTTTTCTTTCGGCTTTTCCCTTCAGGTGTCGCCACGGCGAATCACTTGCCTCAATCTCAATGCAAAATGTTATAAAGGTCTGAAATTAAAAAATGGAACAAGGAAACAACATCCAGTCACACTCAAATGACGAGAATTTGGTCGCAATCATTAACTTGTTTCACAACTGCCAAGCAGTCAGATGATCTGGTGATGTTATTGGCACATTCAGTTGATCTTTAACTAAAAGTTGGCCAACAGGTACTTATCACACGGAACATCTCAGCATTTAATCAAATCGAATTATATTCACAGTCATTCATTCCTTGGAGTTAATAACCAGAAAGGGCGATTTTTTGTAACATCCTTCTGACGAGAAATCCCCAAGTGGCCTGCAAATTTGTTCCTGAGTCCCGTCCACGTATCACAAAATCGAAACTTTTCAGCGGAATTGAAACCGAGTCTTGTATTTCATCTGTCACAGCTTCTCACAGCTACACGCAACGCATACATTCCTCGTATGATGGCTTACCCTCAACACACGCCGTTTTATAATCCGGTAAGAGAAATCATCTTTTGTTTGTTGAATTTATTTTGCTCTGAGACCCAATCTTTTCTTGTTGAGCAGAGCGAGGAGGCGCTGGAATTTGTTTGTCCCGTTACTCAAATACAGCAGGCTTCTATTAGTGACTGCTCGCAGTTTGAGCATTTTAACATTCCATTTCGTCCTCATTGGTTGTCTTTTTGCTCCATCTGCACATAATTTGACAGTTCTGATGACAGTGTTTTTAAAGTAAAACTTGGGGTGCGGTAGAACACGGATGCAATTACGCAATTTTAAAAGTTCTTTGGGTCTGAGAAAAAGGCTTTCTTTCTCCCCCTTTCATACATCACATTTATTATTCATCCATCCATTTTAAACACCGTTTATCCTGAACAAGGTCGCGTGGGTGCTGGAGGATGTCCTTGTAGACTTAGTGCGAAGTCAGACTGTCACTACATCCTGGTTGCCAGTCAGTCGCAAGGAACATGCAGAGACGAACAACCACTGACCCCCACATCCACCGTCACGAAGTGGGGAGCGATCGCACGCTGCCCGCTCACAAGTCAGGCTAGTGCACCACTACACAATCAGCGACTGCAGATTTATCATACCTTGGATTTTTTTCCCAAATAAATTTACCGTAAAACACTTCTGCGGTCAAGCCAGTTTAAACTCGCAAAATTGAAGTCAAGTGAGCCGTCACAGCGATTGTCAATACTGTGCATTACGGTAATGTGCTGCCAGAGAGCGGCGTTGGCCACCTTCAAAATAAAAGCGACACAACTCATGCATGCACGTCAGTTGTTTGGATAAAAAAATGAAAATGTGAAATAAGTAATTTCTTGGCTGTCGGGCAGCGATAAATTCACCCAGGAAGAATAAGAGCTCTTAGAACAGCGCCAAGAAGCGTTCTCAAGTGGAGATGGAAAATAAAGTAGATTGTAATTCTACATCAATTTCAACTGATATTTAAAAAAAAAATCATTAAAAATTAATCTTTGCTATCCCACTACCACATCAGGATTTCGACACACAAGGGCACCCAGTCATTCAGATCTGATGTTCCATTTTAAAATAAAATACCTCTTAAATTTGACATTTTGACCTCCTTGCCTTATTTAAAAAAAATAATTTAAAATTTAATTTGAGTTGTCCCTCCATCAGACGAGGACTATAGGACACTAGAGCACCCCAGGTATCCAATCAGACTACCCTCACTCAGATCTGATCTCCCATTTCAAAATAAAACTCCGATGAAAACTGACAATATGAACTGAATTCTGATTTATTGACCTGAATTCTGACATGTTGACCTTTCTACCCATTTTAAAACATATTAAAAGAAATCATTTTAATTATCTCTCGACCAGACCAGGCCTAGGACATACTAGGGCGGCCCAGGCATTCCAACCAAACTAGTCTCATATGGATCTGATGTCCCATTTCAAAATAAAAGGCCTCTGACATGTTGACCTAAATTCTCACATGTTGACCTTTTCACCCATTTTCAAAACATCTTAAAAGAAAGAATTTTAGTTATCCCTCAACCAGACCAGGTTGGTGTGTCATCTGTGAAAGGGAATATGGTGATTGTGGAGATGAATAAACAAGTTGCTGTTACCTGATTAGGTTATTTTATGAACAGTCCGACATGAGTTATTAATAAGTTATTGTTGAAAAAGAGAACGAGCTTGTTATGTTTCCCTTTGTTTATACTAGAATACGAAGAGAACTAGCTTGTTCTGTTAGCAATGATTTTTGTTTACATATTAGAATCAATAAATCTGAGTTGGTTTTAAAATAAAATGAATTCTATTGTGTTTACTTGGAGTTACCTTTAATTAGAATATTTATTAATTTGTATAGTTTTTGTTTGTTTGTTTACACAAGCGCCATTGTTACCGTATCAAAATATGTTGAAATTGCACTTATCGTATCTAATTGTATTGTTCCAAAAAAACAAGATATCTCGTCGAATCGTTAGGCCTTATATCGATACATATCATATCAACCACATAACATCATTGCACCCCTACGAGACCTGCTTATGTTCATGGCAAGTACCGTAAGGTTAGGTATATTTTGAAATGGTACACCTCAGGTTCCGATTACTGTTCTTTGATTTGATTCCGGGTCCTAATGATTCTTGGTACTAATTCTTTAAAAAAAAAAAACGTTAGTCATACCAGAGTTATTTTTGGTCAAATCGTATGAACTTGTCCGTTCTTTAATTTCATTAATTGTTTCCTTTTTGTGAACTTTATTCTGAGTTACTCAAAGGGCTATTTTTAATGAGTATATACATTTTTCACAAAAGCTCTATTTTTAAGAACCTCAAGAAAATACAATAAAGAGGCAGTTGTTTAAAGCATTCGTGTTTCCAAGTATTTTTTTGAGATTGCTATTTTATATGCTCACTGTCCTCTTCCCAAAAAGTGGGATTAATATCGATGCACATGAGTGTGTGTTCTCGTTCATTTTTGTCAGATCACTTGTGATCATATAAAATTTCAGCTTCGGAGGACTTTGTTTCAAGCTTGATGGTGGAAAAGAATCTTGACACGTGTGCTGCTCTGTGTTGCAATAATTGGAGCAGACGACACAAAATGACCCAAACTATTAAATGCCTGATTTTTTTTTTTATCTTAATGTAGAGATAAAAATCTTTCAAGATTTGAAAGCTCTTTGTGTATGTACCCTGCCTTAGCTTAGTTAAAATTGCTTTTAACGAGTACAAACTTTTCACAGAAGTTTATATTGTCAAAGTTATCAGAGGTCTTCATAAAAATTATGGGAGGGTGTGATGCTCAGTTTGTCCTGAATCCGGTGGGTCAAATATTGATATTGATATTGCAAAAAAAAGTGATAATTTTGAAAGTGCAAATAATTGTATATGCTTTGTAATTTTGCACTCATTATCAGCTTTGATAGGTATTTAGTATGTACCATACAGCATTTTTTCGTTTACAATTGGATATACTGTATTAAATCATGAAGTCTTTCTCTTTGTAGAGAATTCCATTCACTGGTTCCATCAGTGGTGGTCTACAGGAGGGCAAATCCATCACCATTAGTGGATGGGTCCAACCTGGAGCTGACAGGTCAAAGCAATCCTTCTTTGAGCATTTTCTGCATTTTCACTGAGTAAAAAGACATTCTTTTAGTTGTATAACAAAGTTTGGTCGTCTGATTATATACATTGGTATGCGTAATTTGTTTTTATAGGTTCCATGTGAATTTACAGTGTGGCTCCAGCGCAAATGCAAACATTGCGCTCCATTTCAACCCACGGTATGACAGTCATGCATGCTACGTTGTTACCAATACCTTCCAGCATGGCCATTGGGGGACAGAAGAAAGGAAGCAAAACGCGCCTTTACCCATTGGCTCTGCCTTCAACCTGCTGATCACAGTCACCAGGGACTCCTACCAGGTCTAGTACCTTGATCATAAAGTCGGCAAATCTGTCCCCGTGGTACAAATGACTTTGTAAGTTCCATCTTTTTCGTCTCTAGCTGTACGTCAACGGCGCTCCCTTTATGGAGTATAGACACCGTATTCCATTTTACCAAATGGATACCATCTCCATTGCTGGACAAGTCGACATTTCCTCCATTACCTTCATTAATTCAATGGTAAAATAAAAAAATCACAATTGATCAGTATGATGAAAGTTTTTCATGAAGAGAATTTTAAGTCTAACTACTTATCGATTGCTCTTCATTCCCTGGACAGCCGGCATTTCCTGCTCAGCCCGGTTTTCCCTCACAGGGAATGTTTCCAAACCAGCCAGGATTCTCACCTTTTCCAGGATTTCCCCCACAGCCTGGATTCCCCTCACAACCAGCATTCCCCTCACAACCAGGATTGGCTGCGGCAATCTATGTGAGTCAGTTAAGTCTTTAACAGACATGCGGGGAAGAGTTTCACACACAGTATACATTTTTTTCCAAATGAGAAGTTGATCTGTGTAATCCTTAAATAATGGAATGATGATGATTCAATGAGCTTGTAACTGTTTTGTGATCTCTTGTTATATGTGAATAGACTGTTCCATACAAGGCCTTCATCAGCGGAGGATTTAGGGCTGGCAGGATCATTACCATCCAAGGGACTGTTCACCCCAATGCCACAAGGTCGGGCATCATCGTTTTAAAAATTTTATTTCTGAATGAGTTCGAAGCTGAATTGAAAAATGATCCATCTTTCATTCTGAACACTCTATTAACCCTTTTGTGCACCCTGTAACCTGATAACGTGATAACCTGTAGTAACCGCTGTCCCTCATAGGGTTAACATTTGTTTTACACTGTTCAGACTGAATCGATGAATTGTTTCCACAATTTAGTAGTATTTATTTATTTAATTAATAAAATAATAACAAGTGTGGCATTTAAAGTAGAATAATTACTTGTCATGCAAGGGGGAAAAAGTACAGTAAGTAAGATTTTCTTCCATGACTTTTGGACCCATAATATAACCTGAAAATGGTTTGCAGTGTTGGACTGCTAAACTGTTCAATTTTCACAATGTCATCATATTATGCTAGGCTATGTCTTTATATGATATCACATGATATGATCTCTTCTGAAATTAGGCTACATGGTTATTTATATGTTTAGTTGTTAATGTTGGATTGCGTATCATCCAAGAATAAACTACAACTAGACTGCAGTCCAAAACACACCGATACATGACCCACTTTTCTCCAGATTGTCACTACATTTCTCCATTTTCCGTTATCTCTTCTATTATTTTCTTTTCTTTTCTTTGTTACCGCCATTTTTTTTTCTTCTTCGTGCTACCACTATTTTTATTTTTATTCTACGTGACAGGGGTTCACTTTCGCCTGGGGAGTCAAGTTCAGCATTCGTTTCAATTATATCTGGCGTCATCTAGCGTCGTGAATGGGTATAACGTTGAGTTCCCGAATATAAGACGACCCCCACTTTTTCAGTCTTATTTCAATGCAAAAAACACCGTCTTATATTCGGGCCAATACGGTATAAGACCGCAACACACTGAGCAGCGAAACCTTGTGAGTGTTTGCGGAGGTCGTGAATGTTGTTCAGGGTCACAAACGATTCCAAAGACATTCACCAACCGTTGAAAAGGTGGCAGTTTTTCTGGTCGGCTATCTTCAACCTTTAGCAACCTTTAACGAACCCTGACAAAAAAAATAAAAAAATAACACTTGCCAAGACTTTGCTGCTCGTCGTGTTACATCGATTTGATGTTTCCTGGGTCTCTCACACTGTGATCACACTGGCTACTAAAAACAACTGCTCAACAGGCTGGCTGGGTAAGTCGTATTTGGAGATGACATACGATGTCCATGAACCCTTTCAGGGACAGTGGATACAGCAGTGGACAGCTTATTGGATTTTATTTGATTTTACTTTTTATTTGGTCTCCCATAGGAGAAACTTGTCTTGGAGGACAGGCCCCCCATGCCGCTACATACATTGAACAATACACAACAGACATTGGACAATAATACAATACATACTCTACATACATTGGACAATACGTTACAGGCATCTGCACACCCCACACTGCCCTCATGTCCTCCTGCTTGTCTGTCTGCTTTCCTCTAGTTGTTTGTTAATTAGGTTGATAGCCTGCGGTATGAATGAGTTTTTGTATCGGTTTAGTTTGCATAGAAGGGTCCTGTACCTCCTTCCCGAGTGTAGGAGCTCAAATTGGGAGTTCAGCACGCGAGAAGGATCGTCTAGAATGTTGTTGGCCTGTTATCAGGTTACAGGTTATCATTCTTGGTGCATGAAAGGGTGAAATACTTCCAAAATATTTCCCTGTTTTTCATCTCAGATTCCATGTCAATCTGAACCATCCCGCTGGCATTGCTCTACATTATAATCCACGTTTCAATGAGAACGTCGTGGTTCGCAACACCAAGCAGGGGGAGAAATGGGGCTCAGAGGAACGTGGTGGCCCAATGCCCTTTCACAAGGGACAGCCTTTCACGGTAGGTTACTCCACCAAGGTTTTCTTTTATCCGTATGATATGCCATATGTCATGGAAGGTCCACATTGTACCGTCTTTCATGAATTAATATGAGTATTATTATTAAGTTGAATATGTGAAAACGTATCAAATACTATTGCTACCATTTATGGATCGTATTCACATTTGCCATCTCAGTGGTGATTTGCAATGCACTCCAAGTGATCAAGTTCGTTGGGATCTGGAAAGAACTGAACCGGAATTGAAGTTTGACCGCGTGACTGACAAATAACGATACCATTTTGATGTAGCTGACCATCTGTTGTGAGAATCACTCCTTCAGGATCGTGGTGAATGGAATGCAAGCTTACACCTACAAGCACCGTTTCACTCACCTGCAACACATTTCAGACCTGGAGATCAACGGCGACATCAGCGTCACCTCGGTGAATGTGTAGAATTCAGGAAGGGCAGTCCCACATAGTATGTGATGGCCTCAACTATCATGTATTTTCTCATTTGTTATTTTCAAATGCACACAATTAACATATATTCAGATTAATGACTGTACTGTATCATGACACTCGGCTAAAAACAGTCTTGGCTGAAAAATAAGTTCACTGAACTCTGTTTACATGGCTGACTGAATGAAACTATTAAAGTAACAATAACACCAAAATTTGATATGTCAGTACTTTCACTGTGAAACCAAGTCACTTTGGGAAGTTGACTCTGGCATATCATTTCAGTGTTTTTTTCCCCATTTGTACAATCATTCTTCATTTGTGACAATTTTAAATAAAGTTTGGTGTGTTTCAGTTCTTCTGCACCAAGATGGATACCTATAAAAATTTGAGGACTTATGAGTTTCAATTGTTCATGATTAACAATCCACTTGTTAACCCTAAAGTCGCAAGGTTAGGCGGGAATCATTTTAAAAGTGAAAAATAGGTCATATGAACCAGGTTTCAGTCATAGAATTTTCAATTGCAGCTTGTGAGTTTTGGGGTAATTAAAACATTTCTAGCATAATGTTGTCCTTTACACAGTTGGGGCAGAAAAAAAATATTGGAAGGGGAAAAAAAGCCTCACCTCAACCTCCGCTGATGCCACATCAATAAATAATTTTTTTTTTTTAAAAACTGTCAGTATCTTGCATATGTGTGACAGACAACTAAGGGAAGAAAGTCAATAGTATCCAGCTGCAGACTCGGAGGTAAGGGTGTGGAAAATAATCGATATTAATCGATACATCGATGCGCACGTCGCGATCCGAGTGCATCGGCTCATTCACTGGGTACGACGCGATTGACGGGTGAAATCGCGATTCATCACGATGCATTGATGGGTATCGGTAAAATCCGATTCAATCGCCGTTTTATTCATGTTAAACGTCACATATCTGCCCTTTCCTAGGCGCAAATGAATGCACCATCATTGCTTTGCGTTTTGTGTTGAATACGGACGGTAGCCGTGCGTCACATACAGTCTAGTACACAACGAGCGAAACATTATGGAATTTAGCGCACGCAGCAGCAAGGAAACTACTATATTTAATGCAGCCGCAACATTCAAATCTTATGTTTGGAAATACTACGGCTTCGAAAAGAAAGACGGAAAGCTTGATAAAACCTCCGTAATTTGCAAGGAATGTCGCACTAAGAAGCCATACAACGGCAGCACCACAAATATGCAGACCCACTTAAACCGATGGCACCAGATCACCGACAAGTTTCCCTCGTCGGACACCGGAGAAACTCTTGGTAAACCAGGTCAGGATCAGAAAAAAATTGCCTCTTATTTTGGGAGTCCCCTTGCAACTCACTGTGACCGCGCAATGGCTATAACTAAGGCCACCGCTTATTTCATATGCAAAGACCTCCAGCCTTAGCGTGGTGGACAACGAGGGTTTCAGACAACTCGTTCACGTTTTGGAACCCAGGTATAAAATACCAGACAGGTTTGTGTTCACTTACAAACATATTCCCGATGTGTACAACAAAGTGAGAAGTGAGATTACTGTGTCGCTGAACAGTGCGCAAAGAGTTGCACTTACAGTGGATGGGTGGACATCTTGCGCTATAGATTCATATACATATATATATTATTATTATATTTCATATAAGACACTCAGTGAGAGTGTGTTTACACTATAGCAACAGCTGTGAGTCTCAGGTGCCAAATTGTTTACATTTTCTTTGCACAAAACCCAATTGTGAAAGGGCTTAAATAAGTTGTTTTACAAGTTCTACTCTTTATAAGGAATAAAGTGGTATCCTTTTTGTAATACCATACTGAATTCCATCTTTTTAAAAGCTTTTTTTCTCTTTGCTTATTTGCATCATGTTTAATTGCACAATATCGCAACAAATTGCATTGTATCATATCAGATCGCACTGATTTGAACTTAATGTGTATCGAATCGTAACGACGGTGAAACGTGTCGCATCGCTGGCAGTGGATCGTGATGTGTATCGAATCGTCCTCAGTGCTGAGATTCACATCCCTACTCGGAGGAGGTACTGTAGCTTAAGGCACTGGTAGACATACGCCGGAAGTGGCTGTGGTAAATTTAGGCAAATGGATTTTCAAATTAAAAATAATGTTCATTAATTGTAATAGGGAATTTAAGTTATTTTATCAAGTTAAGATGATTGATATTTTTTTAATCAAACTAATGAGATAGAATTACTTTGACAGATTTGACAAGTGTCACGACTCGGACAAGCCGAGTTAAGTCTGGATCCCAAAAACGTAGACGTAAACAAGGTCTCCGTAACAAAAATAGGTTTTAATGCTTATAATCGCACCGATAAAGAGGTAACAAAGCGCTGGTCAAAACAAGGACCAGAGAGAACATAAACAAATAACAAAAAGCGCTTGCCTTGCACAAAAGGCAAGGGAGAAAATTAAAGACCGCCAATACAAACTAAAACAATGTATCAAAATATACGCGAGCGAAAAGCCAAATCACAAAACCAAAATCGTACCTACAAAAAGCAGGTGTACTACCGGTACTACCGAGAGTGCAAAACGCAAAACACGACGAGGTCAATAGCCAAATTGTCCATGAGCAGCAAGAACAGCAATACCAGAAACAATACTCCGACACAGGTGCATAGCAGAAGAGACCTTAAATACAGAGTTCACAAATTATAGATTGGCAGCAGGTGCGTACCGAAGTCCGCTAATGCCACCTGCTGGTCAGACCAAAACAGTATCATGACAACGAGTAGAATGAATAGTTCATAAAGTTTTAATATAATACAATAATTACAAAACACCTGGCTTTTTATGCATTCTAAAAAATAAAACATTCTGAAAATATCAATATCACACAACTTCAAACCAGCATGTATGAAGCTTGATGGAACTGTTCTTAAGTTTAACAAAAAATAGATAAAATAAAACCAGATTCCGCCAAAATGTATACCTATATTCCCTAAATGATCCATGTCCATTTGTAAAGCACTGTAGGATTCAAAAATAAAACACAAAAAGTATTTTTGAAAAAGCACTTTATTGCTCACTCACTCACTTGCTCACTTCTCTTGTTGTCACAACTCCTTATTATATGGTTATAAGAACCAGTAAAAGAGATCATTATGATGCACTATTAGAGCAGAATAAAGGTAACACACAAGAAATATGGAAAATACTTAACCAAGTAATCAGAAATAGTCCTAAAAAAATTTATTATCCAGAGTATTTTATCAAAGGCAAAAATACTATTTTGAAAAAAACTGCAGAAATAGCAACTGAATTTAATGAGTATTTTGTCAACATCGGCAGTAACCGAGCAAAACAAATTCCTGATCCAACAAATCTGCTTGAAATAGATAGATACGTAGAAAAAAACTCCTCCACGATGTTCCTTGCTGCTATAAAACAAGAAGAAGTATCAAATATTATAAAAACTTTTAAAAATAAAAAGTCAACTGATTGCTTTAAAATTGATATGACAATAATCAAGCAGATTATAGAATATGTAGTGCGACCTTTCACCCACATATGCAACCTGTCATTCAAAGCTGGTATCTTTCCATCAAAAATGAAAATTGCTAAAGTTATTCCAATCTATAAAAGTGGAGGAAAACATCTGTTTACAAATTATAGACCAATATCACTACTACCACAATTTTCAAAAATATTAGAAAAACTATTTTCTCGCAGACTTGATAGCTTTATACAAAAGCATGCGCTGTTAAGTGAGAATCAATATGGCTTCAGGGAAAAACGGACCACCTCAATGGCAGTTATGGAGTTTGTGGAAGCAATAGCCACTAATATAGACAACAAAGAATTTACTGTAAGTGTTTTCCTAGATCTAAAAACAGCTTTTGACACAATAGATCACAGTATATTATTGAAAAAACTAGAAAGATATGGCATTAGAGGTGTAGCTTATAAATGGATAAAAAGTTATTTAGAAAACAGATATCAGTACGTGCAACTCAACAATAAAAAAATGAATCAACTGAAAATCACTCACGGAGTTGCTCAGGGGTCAGTGCTTGGTCCAAAACTATTCATCTTATATATAGATGATATCTGCAAGGTCTGAAAACTATTTAAATGTGTCCTATTTGCTGATGATACAACTTTCTACTGTTCTGGAATAAATCTGAAACAGCTCCTGACAACCGTAGAAAACGAATTAAACAAATTAATAAACTGGTTCGACAGAAATAAATTGTCACTTAACCTGAAAAAATTGAAGTTAATTGTTTTTGGCACAAGACCAATCAAACACCAAGCTAAAATTATGGTAAACTCAATTGAAATAGAAAGAGCGTATGAAACCAAGTTTCTCGGATTAGTAATAGACTCAAAACTATGTTGGAAACCACATATCGATAACGTAAAAAGAAAAATAGCCAAGACCGTAGGGATCCTCTACAAAACCAAGGAAGTGCTAAATAAGAGATCTTTGTACACATTATACACTTCATTATTATTACCATATATGACCTACTGTGTGGAAAAATTGGGAAATACCTGCAAAACAAACACACTCCCTATTCTCAAACTACAAAAAAAAGCAATTCGAATTATTAATAGATCAAAATATACGGAACCCACAAATACACTATTTATCAAATTAAATACGATGAAATTTTATGACCTGGTTGACTTTAAAATCGCCCAATTAATGTACAAAGCACACAATAACCTGTTCTGCCAAAACATTCAGAAGTTTTTCGAAATTCGAGTAAGCAATTATGAATTAAGAGGTACCAACTTATTCAAAAAACTCAAAACAAGAACAAACATCACGCAAAGAAGTGTATCTAGCAAAGGTGTTAATCTGTGGAATAATCTCGAAACGGACCTAAAAATGAGTAAATCGCTTGCTGAGTTCAAAAACAAATTCAAAAAAATAGTACAAACAACCTACATCAATCAGAGTTAAAATGATACATTCTAAACATTAAATATAATGATAAATCAGAACTAAGTTGATAAATAGAGAAAGGTATTGAAATATCCATTATGAATACAAGAGAAAATTGACACAAGAGTGCCAGGGTGAGGATGTATATAATCCCGATACAAACCAAAAGTTGTAAAAATATCACGGTTAAGGGTAAAGTATGAGCCTTAATGGAGACTTCTTCTTACTTTTTCTTTTCTGATTGATATAAAAATGATTTAGTAGATATAAACACATAACGGGGTAGGACTAGATAAGTTTTTTACTTCATCCTACTCGATTGAACATAATAACTGTGTTGAATGAAGACTGATTTCTTTCTTTTTACTTTTTTTATCTACCTTATTTTCTGTCAAATTATTACTGTATATGTTTTATGTTCAACAAACAAACAAACAAACAAACAAACAAACAAACAAACAAACAAACCTTTTCGATCCTCTGCTCAAATCCCTCTCTTTCACTGAAATAAGGTTGTAAAACATGAAATGCAACAGAAATTGAAATGTTTTGAAATGTATTATTTGGTGCATAAGAAAGGGAGTAAGTATTTAATTGCATTTTAGTTGAAAGAGAATTAGACAATTTACTCTTACCTTGTGTGTAACGTTTGTTCAACAATAAATAAGTGTTCGGTCATGGCGAGACCATAAATAATAGCCGATTAAGAGAAAACGATTTGTACATTGTGTGAATATTTTTCTTAAATATTTCAAACTACAAATACAAAAAAAAAAAATCTATATTTTTGTATCTATTTTGAAAGTGTGGAGCAGCTGGGGATAACATGACCTCTGGGAAGAGAACATCCATCAAAAGTCCACCTCATTCACAACGTTGTTGGGAGTTCCTTCTCGATCCACGATACCCCTCAGATGTCTAAAAAGGATATCCCGGTGTTCCTCTGTGTCCAAGTAGACAGGCACCTTCAGGCACTCATGTTTAACCCTTAGGTCCTTCGGAACAAAAAAACCCCAAGTTACGCGTTTTACAATTTTGGACATGATGTATATTGTGTTATACAAACATTCTTTTTTTTTTTTTCAAACACTCAAAATGTTCAGAGGCATCTGTGCTATCCATACATATATAGTTTTTATTAGTTCTTTGGGATTTTTTATTCTTTATTTTTTGCAAAAGGAAAAATAAATTTGTGTCTGGAGGTCCCAACCTGTCATGTTCCGTGCCTGCCTGCAGGGGGCGGGCTTTCTCCCCGTCGACTGCACACCTGTTATTCATTCGGGATGATTATGCTTCCTTTATTAGGAGACTCCGGCAGTGTACTCACTGCCGCGGAATTCCACGCCGTGCCATATTGCTCTCGTGCTCTATTTCGCTATTTGTTATTTGACTCGTTGCCTTTTTGCCTTACGACCGATACTCTTGTGATTCGCGTTTTGCCTCTAAGATTTTGTACTTATCATATTTCCGCCAATTCAGGCCCTCCTCGCGTTTTTTTGTTTTCCGCGAGCGTTTTCAGTTGTTATTTCCTTCTTTGTTATTCCTGGTCCTTATTTGATCAGCGTTTTGTGTTACCGTTTTTTCCCTGTCGGGCTCTTTCTGTTTTTTGTCAATAAAGACACCTTTTTGTTTGACAAGATTTTTTCGTTGTCTGCTTTCCGGGGTTTACTTCCTTGTTCTGCACGGAGCGATCTGTTATCGCTTCGGGCAGAACGTGACACAACCAAGCCCTACTAACAATCCCGACCGGACGTGTTCATATAAAATGCATTGGTTTGAAGCCTCCTGCAAAAAGGCAAACTCATTTGCGATCCTCTGGCGCCACCTAAAAGTTGCACAATTGGAATGACCTCAACCCAACAATGTGGCATGCATACGTCTGTCCAAGCGAAAACAAAGCGATTGACGTAAAAATCTCGTGAAATGCATGTTTACACATTAGGTTTACGATGCATTCAAAAATATGAATTATAATGGGTCTCTATGGTGCAAAATATGTAAATTGTGAAGATTACGGAATCAAAACCTTTTTTATTATTGCTGCAATGCCTGAGAATTATCAGCCGGTGACGTCATGAAATTTAAGCCATTTTAGAACCACCCATACGTTTCAGCGCTCTCGTGTTTTTTCCAATGCCTTTGCCTTTGATTCAAAGACATAATTTTGCATTTATCGCAAACGGTGGACTATGAGGGTTAAAATATCTTGGCTTGCCGCTGAGTACATCCTATTGACAATTTTGTGGAAATTGCATAAGTGGCTTGTGTGGTCATTTTGTGAATTCAAATAGGCATCAAATGCCAGTTCCTTTTAAACCATTTAGAAATGATAAAGCTTGATAAACAAGTCACCTATTTTTCTGTTGGTGCCTAATAACATTCCTCAATATACAATGTAAATCTTCGGTTAAGGTTAAAAAAAAGGACATTTGCAAAGTACCGCTACAAGTACCACAGTGAGATTTTGAAACAGCACATATTCCATTCATGGATCGATGCACTCATTCTCGAGGTGGTGCATTGCTGTCACATCCTTTTGCCTTTTTCTGTGCTTTCTTTCAATATGCCTTTTAATGTTTTTCTTATTGAACATCAGAATCATCTTTATTGGCCGAGTATGTAGAACACACAAGGAATTTGTCTCCGGTATGACATGCTGCATCAGTATCATCGTAAACAAGGACATGACAAATAGGTATGGAAGTACATTTCGTAATGTAAGTGAACCGTGGTGCGGTGGTACCACCCAGTGACAACTGTGAGACAATGGGCAAAGTATCAAGCAGAGCTAGAGTGATTAGTGGTAGAATACAAAACTATGACAGTTTGTACATTTGGTGCAGAAAATATATAATACGGCAGATGGGACATTTTTGAGTAATCTGTCGATGACTGATTTTTTTTCATCCGTCCACCTTGCGGTATGGGCACTGTAGGTGGCGAGGCACTGTGTGGGGCAGAAGCAGGCAGCACAGGATGCAGCAGCACATGGCGCAGGAGCAAGTGGTGCAGTGGAGAGTGGGGCAACAGATGGGGCAATGGATGATGCAGCCACATCAGGCAGCACAGCATCAGCAGGTGGCGTAGCAGTAGAAGGTCCAGCAGTAGAAGGTGCAGTAGTAAAAGGTCCAGCGGTAGAAGGTCCAGCAGAGGGTGGGGAAGCTGAGGGATGGGCAGCGATGGGTGGGGCAACAAAAGGTGAGACAGCGGTGTGTCGTGGTGATGCAGGCGCCTTAGCAGCAGCAGCAGAGACCATCAAAGCAGGGTACTTTTCCTTATACATGCGAAGGTGATTTATGAAGTGTACCCGGCGCATTATTATTCCACGGCAATAGATGCAATGAAAGTGCAGTTTTGGTCGGCATTGTAGCCCACATCTATGAATGGTATACCCTGTAATAGAAAATAGAGCTTAAACGTTTTAAATAATCATTTACAATTATCATAGACAACATTTGTGCATTGTGCAATACGCAGATGTCGGATGATGAGGATTTGTATTCAAACGTAGGGTGTGTTTGTGTATGTAAATAGAGAGACAGAGAGATTATGACAATCCAAAATAACTATTGTACAATTACAATGCTACTGCATAAATTGAATATCACACAAAGCATCCCTGTGTGGAGTTTGCATGTTCTCCCCGGCCTGCGTGGGGTTTCTCCGGGTACGCCAGTTTCCTCCCACATTCCAAAAACATGCATGGCAGGCTGAGTGATCACTCTAAATTGTCCCGAGGTGTGAGTGAGGGCGTGCATGGTTATTCGTCTCTGTGTGCCCTGCGATTGGCTGGCTACCAATTCAGGGTGTCCCCTGCCTACTGCCCGATGACAGCTGGGATAGGCTCCAGCACCCCCGCGACCCTAGTGAGGATGAAGCGGTTCGGAAGAAGACTTCGAAACTCACCATGTGCTCTAATCAGATGCTTCTTTCTCTGCGGTTTACCAATCAGCAGCTTGGTTGCTTGTGATATGTGAGATGCTTTGTTATGACACCCCTAAGCAACCTTTTTTTGTCCTTCACACAGGTGAAGAGTCATATTACCATCGTGCCAAACGAGAGCTGGGGAAGTTCCTCCCTCAATGAATGATGTACTTCATTGTCATCTCTTGTTACAAAAGTAAAATCGATTTAAATGGTATTGTCCTCACTGACTTCAACCAAATACCTCTACAATGCGAATTGAGTGTGGGATATTCGTAAGTCATAGTGTTGTTATTGTTTTGGGCTTCCTTCTGTGACAAGTCTTGAAAAACATTTGAACTAACATAGATGTACAGTCACTCTAAATTGTCCCTTGGCGTGAGTGTGAGAGCGAATGGT
This sequence comes from Hippocampus zosterae, assembly GCF_025434085.1. Taxonomy (NCBI): domain Eukaryota; kingdom Metazoa; phylum Chordata; class Actinopteri; order Syngnathiformes; family Syngnathidae; genus Hippocampus; species Hippocampus zosterae. The sequence continues at coordinate 4,309,532 of NC_067460.1, forward strand.
TGTGTGCCCTGCGATTGTCTGGCAACCAGTTCAGGTTGTCCCCGCCTACTGCCCGATGACAGCTGGGGTACGCTGCATCCAGTACGACCTCCGTGAGGATCAGCAAATTAGAAAATGGATGGATAGATTTATAGTATAGTAGTACAGTACTGATCATGCCATGCTCGCACCCCATAAAGGCGTGAACGGTACAAATTGTAATAATGTGCATGGACTACATTGAGTGTGGTACTTGTCAGTCGTGTTTACGTTTTTGTTTGGGAACCACTGTTGTCCAATGCTTTTCACGGGTGTTGTGGCCTCCAAGTGTGCAGCAGGTGTCGCCCGTGGACCGCTCAGGTTTAGGTATTGGGAGCAGTCACAGACGGTAAGACGTTGTTAGCTACAAGCCAGGCTGCCTTCGGAGCTGCACCCTGAAACGCGTTACTAAGTGCTGCTCAGTTTCCTGAAGACAACCGTGAGTAGTATTCTTCCTTTGATATTTACGATTTACGCGTCGGGAGCAAATGTTTAGATTGGCAGCAGTGTGGAGGTTGGCTTTTGGGCAGGCGAACTGGATCATAGTCACGATATTTCAATGCGTTCCAGGATTTTTTCCCCACAAAAAATAAGGACAGAAACTAATCTGTGACTTTCCCCAATTACGTTAATAGGCTAAAGGATTTATTCATCAAAAGTCGGACAAAATTGTCAATAAGATAGCGCTTTTGGCTTGTGAACCTTGTTGGTTTGCGATGAAATAAAAAATGACATAATTGTGCTCCATCAACAGTGCCTACCTACAGTAGCTCAGCTAGCTAACGTAGCAGAAAAGCTAAACACCTACATAGCGCTGTCATTCTTTTTGTCCCATAGATTACACATTGCACAAAGTGGACGTTTTTTAAACCATTGTCGCTTCGTCTGTGTTTTTGTGTATGCCAGGCGTTTGCATCCTTTTGCCCCCAGCGTAGTAAGTAGCTAAATAGGCGAGAGTTTAACGAACAGCAGGCGCTGGGTTTAATCTGTCGTGTTTATTAAAGAGAGACTCTTGCCTAATTGTATTATGCATTGTTGCCGTGGGTGGAGTCAAGATTCAAGTAATTCTTTTAAAAAAAGCAATTTTAACATTTTTTTCTCCCAAAATTGACATTTCTATTGGGAAACATTGTAATGTAATCATCGGTTAATCGAGGAATGAGCAAGGATCAAACATAAGGAATATTTCTACTTCCGTTCAACTCTGGGATTGTTGTATGCGCGTGTGTCACGAATGGTATTGTGTATCTGGAAGAACAATCTCAACCGGAACGCTCCCCCCACCCTCTTTTCTCTTAACGTGAGACCGAAGTAGAGGCAATAATGTGTTTCGGTTCTTCTGGAAAGGCTCCCCCAAGGGCATTTTACAAGGCCACTTACAGGTTGAATGCCTGCTTTAATTAATGCCTGCTCTGTGTTGTCTTCCTTATTCAGTTTTGAAATGTTGTTGTACAATTTTAAAAGAGCAAATGTTTTTATGCTGCAATGGATGCAGATTTAGATCAATATCTGTACAGTGTAAGTGGACTTTTAAAATGATACACCAAAGTTTTAAAACACTCATTCATTAAAAAAAAACGCATTTCCTCCTTCAATATGGTGGTTCACCGCTGTCACCTCAGTAATGTGTGTGATTCTTGTGTGTCTTTGTGTGTCTTTTTGTGTATCTTTCTCTGTGGCGCAACATATTCTATATATGATCTCTTTGAACAACACTGTAACTAGTCGCCCAGTCAGGTTGTAGTTGAGACTATTTAGTTGTCGAAAACGGGTACAGTGTGATACTACATATATTTAACTCGCCGCCATTGACATTCAATCTCAGGGACGTATACGGTACCAGGCAAAACTTTGTAAAAAAAATTCTAATTCAATATATTTATTTATTGATTGATTGATTTTCCCTCCTTTGTAAATTCATACTGAAGTCATCTGGACGATTCGGTAACATAGCTTGTTCAAATTTCACATATTTGACAAAAGTTTAGGCCTGAAGAAGTTATTTTTCCATTGTGATAGCACCACGTACTGGCTAAAATGTTTTATTTTACTTTTTCCTCCCAGGCAGGTTTACGAGATTTACCTCATATTTGCTCGGCGGAGTGTTTTGGCCATCATCATGTTAAAACACATAGTTTGGGAATTTTCACAAAACGCTGTTGCCGTGATGCCGCGAATTTTGCCATTGTCTCTCTTTGGAACGTCCTCCCACTAAACATTTGGCAAGCCCCCTTCGCTGCATATTTTTAAAACTCGTATCAAAACTCACTTCTATTCTTTGACTTTTGACCCAACCCGACTCAAACTGGATTATTAGTTTTACTGTTTTTGTGCATTCTACATTGTTATTAATTTATTGTTTCAGTGTTTAGTGTTGTATACATGATATTTGCTCCATGTACAGCACTTTGTATACATCGGTGGTGGTTTTTTAAGTGCTCTATAAATACAGTTGAGTTGAATTAAAACAATGTAACTTTTCAGGGTGCAAACATGTACCAGTACTCAACAAACTATGCAAACGCATCAGCTACAAACAGCTTGCTACTTGAAGACACCACAAACAAAGGTGGGGGCAGGGGGGTTGGCTACAAAGAATGTTGTTCTGATGTAGTTTGCTTTGTGAAAAGATGTTAGCACCTCATAGTTGATTGATGTGGTTGTAAAAGTGAATTCTTATGTATGCACAAATTCAATGGCCAATGTTTACGGAGCCATTTTTAATTTTGCATTTTGTAAGAGACTTTTTGTCCAGTATGCACAAATGATGTCACTGTATTTTAGTAGCATTGGACCATTTGTTTTTAACATTTGTTAAATATAACTTTGTTTGGCAAATAGCTGAAAAGCTGGTTGAAACCATTCACCTCTCCTCTCTTGCAGGAAGAATCTCACCTACTTTTAATCTTCTTTCAGTTTAAACCTGGATGTGAAAGACACAATAGATTTTTTTGACAGTCAACAAGTCAAGTCAAGTCAACAGTATTTAGAGAGCACTTTCAAACAGCCATCGCTGCATACAAAGTGCTGTACATGGAGCAATTTAACATGCACAATAAACAGTAAGACAAATCGGTAATAAAGGCGGTAGAAAGCACCAAACAGTAAAACCAAGAACAAATCTAAGTCATGCTGAGTCGAATGCCAAAGAATACAAGTGAGTTTTGAGGAGGGCTTTGAAGATGGGCAGCGAGGAGGCTTGCCGAATGCCGAAAGTCGGCGTATACTGAGCAATAGTCTTTTTCTTTTCAGGGACTGGTCCCGCTGGATAAAAGTATCTGATCGTGACATCTTCTTCTGGGGGGGAAGATTAAAAAAAAGCCCCCCAAAAAACCAGCCACATTGCCCGGAAACGTTCATCAACATGTTCAATCTGATGAAAAAGGATAAGGAGAGGGAGTCAGGAAGGAAGGAAAAGAAAGACAAAAAAGAAAGAATGTCTGCAGCAGAGCTGCGAAGCTTGGAGGAGATGAGCATGCGGCGAGGTTTCTTCAACTTGAAAAGGGAGGCAAAGCGTGAGTCCAAGAACAAGGTGGAGATCTCCAACCCAATTCCAATCAAAGTGGCGACCGGCTCGGAGCTCACACTGACTGACATTGAATCGGATGGCTTGAGCAACAGAAGCAGTGTGGTTCTGGATGAGCAGCTGAGCGCTGCCAGCTCCACAGATGACCTGAAGGGCGAGAGCGGGTCACAGGATCCTCGCAACTCTGTACGAGATCGCGTCGCTCACTTTGGCTCGCTGGCTAAACAGAACTCAGCGCAGATGGGACTAATGATTAAACGCTTTTCCTTTTCCCAAAGAAGCAAAGAAGAGAGCTCTTCAGAATGCTCCACGCCTTCAGGCCAGAACGCCGATTCTCCACAAGTGGAGAGCAAAGTCTTCAACATGTTGCGCAAACATAGCCTCAACCGACCGGCTGCAAAACCCACCGCCAGACAGTTCTCCATCCCGGAAATGGTTGACAAGACCTTCCCTGCTCAACTCCATCTGCCAACTGTTGTTGCCCCGACAGCACCTGAGACACGTGAGCTGGTACTCCAACGTCGCAACACAGGCGATTTTGGCTTTTCTTTGCGTCGCACTACCATGCTGGACCGCAACCCAGATGGCGGCGTTTACAGGCGGGTGGTTCACTTTGCTGAACCTGGCGCAGGCACAAAGGATCTGGCGCTTGGTCTGGTGCCAGGAGACAGACTGGTGGAGATAAACGGGCGCAATGTCGAGAACAAGAGCCGGGATGAAATAGTTGAGATGATCCGCCAGTCTGGTGACACCGTCCGACTGAAAGTCCAGCCGATCCTGGAGCTGAGCGAGCTGAGCCGCTGTTGGCTGCGGAACACAGAGGAACTTCGGAGGGAGGTCAGACATGTGAGCTGCACTCTTAATTTTACATATCTAGAATCGATTTATGCACTCAAAATTGATGACTGTTTTGCCTCTTAATGTCATGCCTTTCTGGAAGCGTCAACTATGTGTTCCTCAGGGGAGCACATTGGTCCTTTTAGCTGACATTTTCATAAATCACCAAATCCTATCGTGTCCAGCTGGAGCCTTGGAATCAACTTTTTTTTGTCACCTTGCATTTTCTCCCAGTGTCAGCCGGTTACAGGTGGTGCATCATTTTCACAATACGCAAACAAATACAGGTTGTCCCAAAAGTCACCTCAAACTTCCTTTTTACTGTTTCGTTTCAGTCATCATTTGGACAGACGTGAAACGATCAGCATTGGCCAGTTTAAACCTCGAAGTTCTTGTGAGCATATCATTTCCTTGCCAGTTGACAGTGGAGCAGCGTTGCAAAAAGTTTTTCTAGCTCTGACTAAAGTTCAGGGCCAGTATGGCCGTCTCACTGTTCCGACGCACAGTACAATTCACACTATCCATTGCAAGCTTCTCAAAACAGCATCTATTTTGTGAAAAAAAAGCCTAATTCAGTGGATGGCTCAGAGAGTGATGAACCTACGCTGTACCGACTTTCGATATTGAGCATCATTTTTTTTTCTACTCGAACCTTTAAACAACCTGAAATGTGTCGGGGTTAAAGCTTCATCACAAACAAAAGCAACCACTGAATCAAGCTTTTGTTGATGCAAAGTTCCAGATCGACTTGCCATGACTTGGTAGCGGTAGTGGGCCTTTGGTTGCATGGATTGTCAAGAGCAGATCTTATTTTGAAAAATTATGCCTGGATAGGGAAAATTGTATTATGCGTTAGAGCAGTGTGACGAGTATTAAACTCCTCAAACTAGCGCTGAACTGTAGTTGGGGACAGAAGAAGCTCTTGCTCTGTGGCAATTTTGCAATGCGACTTTCATGTCCATTGGCATGCTTACGCCTAAACTTGCAAATGCTGATGGTGTCACATTTGTCTGGAAGATACCTGAAAGGGTACCATTAAAAATTGAAAAAAAGTGTAGAGAGGGACTTTTAGGACACCCTGTCAGCCAACCATTCAGAGAGCTTCGTGTTTAGCGCCGTTGATTGCGCATGAGCGGTGATGCAGCCATCTGATTGGTTGCTCTCTATGTCAATCAAGTAACGGGATTGATGATAGGTTGACGGAGTACATTCTGTGAAGTTGGCGCCTTGTTTGAATGGCATCGCCGCTGCCGAGGCGTTTTCGACGCTTGTCGTGTGAAAACCCAGGAGCCGCATTGAACTAGCCAAAGAGCCGCGGGTTGGCCACCCCTGCTGTAGGGTTTTATATTCTATGATCCACTTGTGGTCGAGAGTACAATCGTAATCATTTCCTCTTCTTTTGGACTCTTATCTTTGGGCTGGATGAACAGTTGAGAAGCAAGTGTGGACATTGATGATGGACATGGGGTCAGGCAAGGTGAACTAAAAATTATTTGTCGACTAATTTTTGATGATGTTTTGCCTGTTTCAGACTGAGTGAGAATGACTTAAAAAGGCAACATTGGCTTCTGGTTTTGTTAAGTCTGTTGTCCAAATATTGTCGTCTAGTATAAATGATTAGGCAAAGCTATACTCTGTTTAGTATCTGAAACAGATTTTTAGACAAAAAATATAGTTTACCTATAGGGGTGTTCACATGACGTCTTTTACTCTGGTGTAGCACTGAGGCTGCCCCCCATAAAGCGTTCACACGTACAAAGTTATACCGGTGTAACCCCTGAAAACAGCTTAAACCGGAGCAAATTTAACCCTGCTCAGGAGATTAAAATTTTACCCCGGAGTAAATGCTAGTTTTCAGGGCAGCAGCGACAAATGGGACGTGTGAATGCTACAGGGATAAACTCGCTATGCGTGAGAAGAGTTGATTACATACGGGTATTACATAACTTGCATCCTGGGTATTTTGCACTTCTTTCCTTTCTATCTTCTCTCATCTTTGTACTGTGTCTGATAGACTACAGCGTTAATATGTCTGGAGAAGCATAAACCATGGTTTTTCGATATGTTACAAACAAGGTAGGGAAAAGGAACCTTACACATGCGTATGTTTTATTTCCGTATAATATATCGTATTGCACGGCCGCAGAAATTGCCGTGTGAACGCAAGTGGGGCTGCACCGGGGTTAACACGCTTCTCTTTAGTAAGCAGCTTTATACGTGGGAACGCTCCACAAACCTTACACCGGCGTAAGATATATCACAACAAAATACGTCGGTGCAGCACCGATGCTAATGTGTGCCGTGTGAACACCCCTTATGAGTGGATTGTCGGTAATATAGGGAGGATTACATTTGGAAGTGAATGGTATCCATTTATCCATTGATCCTATTCTATCCTTACTAGATTCGTGAGTGTGCCCGAGTGTATCCCAGCTGACTTTAGGCAAGCATCGCTGTTATATGCACTGTGCTGCGTCCGACTGACAACCTATACCTTAACCACCGTGTGATAGAGCAAGTTAGAATGATAACTATCGGGACCTATAATGCCACTAGCATTAGCCTCAGACCACACCACTCGGTTTGGCCTGGTACCACACCAAACTGCCTCCTTGATGTCAACTGCACTGGCATTATGTGGGGTTCTCCTGGAACATTTCAAGAGTGGAGAGTCTCGGCCACTGTTTTCGTGGCGATTCAGTATCTGAATTGGCGTTGAATGATGTGGCGACATCACAAAGTACAGCCCAACAAGTGCACAGAAGCTTATATATATCCTTTATTTGTCCCACACTGGGGAAAATAAAGGATATCTTATAGCTATAACATACTGTATATAGACTATGATAGATTATATCCAGGTTGAAGCCAGCGAGACGCAATCAGCCACCGGCTGGCCACCATCAAGACAAAACTACAGTGTAAATTTAATGTTTGACATCAACATTGAATCATATTTACGCTTGCATATGTACCATAAATAATTTGAATTAATTATTTTGCGATGGGCACGCTAAGTTCACCGCCAGCGTTCATTCATTCCTATTGTTGCATCAACATCTGTTTAAACTACTAATGAACTATACCATGAAACTCATGAAGCTGTATTGAACATATTTAGGCATGCTAAGTAATAATATATTTCATACACACACACACACACACACACACACACACACACACTGTTTTTTTATAGAGTCAAGGAACTGAGCAGCTTATCTAGTAGTGTTGGCAAGCATGACAAGCAAAGCAAAGTGGAGGTAAAACTGTTCCCCTGGTTTGACAGATTTGTAAAAAAAAAAAAAAATCAATAGCCATGTCAAAAGCAGCTAAATCAAAGCCCTTTCCTAAACTTCACTTTTTCTAATTTGAAATATTGGCAGAACTTCTTAAACCACAATCTAACAAAGATTAAAACGATATTCCAACAAAGTCAGACCGGATATACAACTATTTTTTTAACAATGGTGAGTGTCGACAGGATATCCCAAAATAACTGTTGGAATGTCTCTAGGGAAAAAAAAAGATACTACAAGATAGTATGTCTTTACTTATTCAAATAAGTAACACCTTCAACCTGGTAAGACTCAAAATGCCTAGATCTAAAACAGAACTAGAGGAACTAGAGGTTTTCAAGGCTCATACATTAAAAACAACAACACAGAAGTAAAAATATTTTCTGACAAACAACAGTTTTTCGAAATACAGAAGGTGTGTAGATTTTGTCACAGGGCAAATTCGGCAAGCTGTACAACGATGAGGCGCGGTGACTGTTGACATTAGTCCAAAAGTCCCAGAGCCAATCAGGATACAGACCGCAATGCACTGTAAAAAAACAAACAAATAAAAAAAACCTGTGTTATAGTTAGGGATTAAAAATTTGCATCAACCAATTTTTGTGGTCGACTTGGTTGACTTTTTTTCCCCAGCCCGAGATCACGGTATATTTCTAAGATGCTAATGCTTTTGTTAAAACAGTAGGAAATAGTTGAGAGTGTCACTGAAATGCTAACGTTTAAGTTACTCTCTTAAGTTTTTTTTTTTTTTTAATCCATGTGCCAGATGTTTTGGATGTGTCTTGATGTGGCTAGGCTTCCATAGTAATTAGCCTATCACGTTCGCCCATCCCGTCCGTCCCTGTGCGTTTTGTCCGGGGTCGCCTGAAATGTCATTGCAGTGGCATAAATGGGCATCATGACTTTGACTCTGTGGTTGCCTTCCATCCAATGGTTTGGAATTTCTTGCCAAATGCAAACCAATCTGAAAATGATGCTTCTCGTGTCTATTTCTTAGTTTAAGTTATTGGACTTCCGAGCTGTATACGGAGCAATGTTTGATTATGTGCATTTCAATCGTTTGTCATCTACTGCCTTTAATGCAACAACCTTTGAACATATCTTGGGGGCGGTGGTTGGGAGTTCAACCGCTGCTGCTTTGTTGTTGCCATGATGTAACTGTCACCCATTTGTAAACTTTCCTTCTCCTTTGTAGTATGGGGTCTGCTGAACATAATGGGCAGCACACACCAGAGTTGTTTGGAAGAGCCATTCAAAAAATATGCCATGTTGTTTTAGTTTTAGTGATAACATTTACAATATTAGAATGCTAGGGGGCATTGTTGCCTTGAGGAAGGGGGTATATAGCACGGGTTTTGGGTAATGTGGAAGGTGTTCCTTCTGTGGGTGAAGGTGGATGGTCGCAAAAATAAAGAGTTCTACAACCATCATACAAGTGGAGTTATTATTCGGATTAACACTGGTAGCAGAGGATGGTTAGCAACTACAGAATCCCGCCACCTTTTGAAGAGGGAAAACCCTACGAGAGCTGGAAGAATGAAGTTGGAATTTGGACAAGAGTCACCGACTTGGAAAAGAAGAAGCAAGCCCTCGCGGTGGCTTTGGCGCTTTCAGGTAGGACACGAGAGACAGCGATGGAAATTCCCGCTGATGACTTAAATCGGGACGCGGGAATGGACACTTTATTCGGCAAAATGGAGCTTCCCAACGCCGTTTTAGCTTTCAAACTGTTGGATACGGCGTGCCTAGATACGACAGACAGACAACTGGCTTTAACAGCATGCAGTGACTTAACATTCGCTAGTATGAAGTCGGCACTGAAGAGGATATTTGGCGCGAGCGCGAGTGCGGGGACGCAGGGCATTAAACAGGAAACTGTGTATGCTACGGAGCAGCGAAAAAAAAGGAGCGGTGACTGGCAAAAAAACCCTCGACAGAAAACCCCACAGATCGGCACTAATCCGCTTGACAAGTATGGACGGCGATAGAAATGTGCAGTATGCCAAAGCACCTTTCATTGGGCAAAAGACTGCCCACACAAAAGTGAGAATGTAAGAATAACGGAGGATGATCAAACGGAAATTGATGAGTGTAATGTTACACTGCTCACCAAGGAATTGCCTACAGATGCAGAAACACTAATGACAGAAAGTTTTGGCACCGCTATAATAGACACTGCTTGTACTAGAACAGTGTGTGGACAACAGTGGCTTGAACACTATCGTACGGCGTTGGGAAAGAATAGTGCAAATATTATGAGAGAGACAGAAAAGCCAAGTCACAGGCCATTTAAGTTTGGAGATGGAAAAGTGGTCTATTCGGTGAAAAGTGTGAAGATACCGGGTAAGATTGGGCACACAAAGTGTCACATACAAACTGAAGATGTACCTGTCGAAATTCCACTGCTTTTGAGCAAAGCATCACTGAAAAGAGCTGGAACTGTTTTGGACATGGCGCATGACAGTGCATTAATGTTCAAGCAGCCTGTTAAACTGGACTTTACTAGCTCTGGACATTACTGTGTTAGCATTTTGGCCTGTGACAATATAAATGACAACATGGAGCCCATATCGGCTACTGAAGATGTGATACTGACAATAACAGATGAAATGAAAACCGATGAAAAGATGAGTTGTAGTGAAGCTCCACAAGCAATTTGGACATGCCTCTGCTGACAAGCTGCATAGACTCTTAAGTAGTTCTGGCAACAAGGACACTGGCTGTGTCACCTTGCTACATAAGGTAGTGAGTCAATGTGAGGTATGTAAGAAGTATTGCCGTGTCAAACCAAAACCAGCTTTTGGCTTACCACTTGCATCAACATACAATGAAACTCTTGCTGTGGATTTGCATGAGCTCGATCCAGGAGTGTGGTACCTACATATTATTGACCAGTTCACTCGTTTTAGCGCAGGAATTGTCCTGACTACCAAGAAGTCCTCTGAGATTGTGAAGCATTTTATTCATGACTGGATCAGTGTGCACGGCCCCTCTAATAGACTGTTCAGTGACAATGGTGGGGAGTTCAACAATGAAGAAGTGAGAGACATGGCTGAGAATTTCAACATGGAAGTGAAGACAACAGCTGCCTACAGTCCTTGGAGTAATGGGCTGTTAGAATGACATAATCAAACGCTAACTGAGATTATAATGAAAGTAAAAACAAGCACTGGATGCGACTGGAGCACAGCTATGGATTGGGCTCTAATGGCAAAGAACTGCATGCAAAGTGTCCATGGCTACAGTCCACATCAACTGGTATTCGGAGAGAACCCCAACTTGCCCTCTGTGTTAATTGACAAAGCACCTGCTCTTAAAGGCACCACGAAAAGCGAATGGGTTGCAAAGCATATTTCAGCTTTGCATGCAGCCAGAAAGGCCTTTACTGAAGCGGAATGTTCAGAGAGAATACGGAGAGCGCTCAAGAAACGGCTGCGTCACACAGATGAGAAGTATGAACTGGGTGACAAGGTCTACTACAAGCGGTTGGACTGTCCAGAATGGAAAGGGCCAGGGGTAGTCATTGGACAAGATGGTGCAGTTGTTTTTGTTCGACATGGAGGTACCTGCATTAGAGTTCATCACCTCAGACTAAATAAGGTTACTCAGGAACATGATGTTGATCCACAGACAACCTGCGATGGAGAGACCGACAGCAAGCAACAGTGTACCACTGAGGAATTGGAGTTGGAAGAAGAAGGGCCTCTTGCTGAGTACATAGAGAATGATCCATCGCCAGCTGTGGCAGACACATTGCCAGCTGTGGCAGACACAAGGGCTGAAGGACAAGAGCATGACAGAAACCAAATTGAAGACTGGTCAAATTGTAACATTCAAAACCACAGAAACAAGCGCTCAACAAACAGCAAAGGTTTTAGGACACGCAGGGAAAGCAACCGGAAAATATAAGAATTGGTACAATTTGGAGCTTCTTGAGCCTGCTGGAGTGGCTGGCACCAGCATATCCGCAGATGTGTCACAATTAGAGAATCTTCAAATTCAGGTGGATCAAAATGTATCGGACATCAGAAGTGAGGATATATATGTGGCGAATGATGTATTATTTGATGACGCCAAAACATGTGAAATACAGAATTGGAGACAAAATGATGTGTTTGAGGTAGTTGACGACAAGGGGCAGAGGTGCATATCCACCCGTTGGGTGTGCACTCTGAAAGAGACAGTGACTCGTGTGGTACCAAAAGCAAGACTGGTAGCAAGAGGATTTGAAGAGCTGCAGGTTGCAGAGCTACAAAAGGACTCGCCTACTTGTGCCTCAGAGTCACTGAGGCTTTTTGTAGCAGTGATTTGTCAAAAACAATGGACACTTCATTCGATGGACATAAAATCGGCATTCCTGCAGGTCATGGACCTATCCAGAGACATTTTTGTCAAGCCTCCTCCGGAAGCTAACTGTATGGGGAGGCTTTGGAAGTTAAAAAAGTGTGTGTATGGTCTGGCAGATGCATCTCTGTATTGGTATAACAGAGTGAAGGATATAATGGTCGGTGCGGGAGGTACTATATCCAAAGTTGACCCGGCAGTTTTCTACTGGTTGGACAATGATAAAGAAGTAACTGGGGATCTGGCTTGTCATGTTGATGATTTCATTTAGGGTGGATCTCATATGTTTGAACTGACTGTCATGGTGCATCTCAAAGAGAAATTCAGTGTTGGCCGTGAAGCTCATGATAATTTTTCTTTTGTGGGTATAGATTTTGTAACCTCTGACGATAGGGTAAAAATACACCAAGCCACGTACATCGAGAATTTACAGACTATACATCTGACACCATCGAGAGCAGCTGAGCAAGCTTCACCTGTTACTGATGAGGAAAGAGATCAGCTACGGTCGAAAATAGGGCAACTTTTGTGGGTTTCAAGACAGCAGACCTGATGCCATGTTTGATGCCAGTAATCTGGCTGCAAATCTCAAATGTGCTACCATACAAACAATTCATGAAGCAAACAGAGTTGTATCTAAACTTAAAGCCAAATCAGTTGAGTTGAGCTTTAGACACCTTGGTAAAGGTGATAGCCTTAAGTTGGTTGCATATACTGATGCATCTTTTGCAAATCTCCCTGATGGGGGCACCCAGGGTGGGCACTTTGTTGTTTTGATGGGCGAAAGCGGCCGGTTTTCTCCCATCTCGTGGCAGTCAAAGAAAATTAAGAGAATTGTCAGGAGTACACTAGCAGGTGAGACATTGGCTATGGCTGAGGGAATTGACAATGCCATTTTTCTGTTAACATTATTCTCTGAGCTATATGCCGGTAGTACTAACCAACCTGTACGGATCATTTGTGTCACCGATAATCATTCGCTTATGGAGGCATTGAAATCGACCAAGTCTGTTGCTGAGAAAAGGCTACGTTTGGAAATCAGTTCTATTAAAGAGCTGATCCAATCAAAAGGAGTCCAACAGGTACTATGGTCAAGTACCAAAGATCAATTGACAGACTGTCTAACAAAAGGAGCATCTCCGGCATTGTTACTCAAAGTTCTCTTTGAAGGGCATTGGTCAATTAAATGAACCGACACACTGTTCACTATGCACATTCTGCTTTCAAATGTAATGTTCAGTCCTGCTTTTTCGGGCAGTACATATTATTATTATTATTATTTTTGTTAAAAAAGAGACTGAGATTGTTGTTTTAGTTTTAGTGATAACATTTACAATATTAGAATGCTAGTGGGGCAGTGTTGCCTTGAGGAAGGGGGTATATAGCACGGGTTTTGGGTAATGTGGAAGGTGTTCCTTCTGTTGGTGAAGGTGGACGGTCGCAAAAATAAAGAGTTCTACAACCATCATACAAGTGGAGTTATTGATCGGATTAACATGCCATACCACATATTGTTAGAGGACATTTAATAATAGATGTGAAAAACTACGTGCCGGACTGAATCAATACCAATAATGTCTTGGATGATAATAGCACAGCCTTCAGTAAGCATACTGTAACTTCCTTCACACATGTACTGTAAGTCCAATGCCCAAGTCCCATTTGCTAAGTGCAAATGGATCTGAGTGAATAATTTCTGGTTTTCGCAAACCTGCAGGAACCGAGCGTGAGAACCAGTTCAAGTTAAAAGAAGCCATCTTGTCTTAACTGACTGACTTACAGTAACAACAGGAAGCAGTGCTCTCCCTTTCAGTCTGGTATTTGTGGAATCTGCTTTGGAACAAATAGGCCACTTCCTGACCCTTTCCCACTGGTATTCTATCATGGAGGAAAACAAATTATTGTGTTAGGCTAAGGGCTAATGGAGGGAAAACATCCCTGTTGGAATGTGAGATGGAGTAAGAATATTTGACAGGTCCCCGTTTTGTCAGCCAATATTTTTTTGAATACAGTGTGAAAAGTACTGAGGTTTTAATTGAAACACTTGATGTTCAAACTGTCACCTTCTCATAGTATGTAACAAGTTTGAGCCAAAACAGTGTCTTAAGGCCTCTATACACCAATCCGACGTTGGCAGCCAGGAAGCTGGTGGGTCGTTGGTGAGCATGTCACAGCTGTTGTCGGGGCGGGGTGTTTTTCGGCTGATTCAATGTGCTGGATCAGCCTCAGCCATTGTGACAATTGATCACTCTGATTGGCTGCGAGCTAGCCTTTAAAAACACTGCATGAGCCAAGAAGCGGAAGTGATGAATCCAAACCAATAACCACGAACAAATCTCTAGGACAGGGGTGTCAAACTCATTTCACATGGTGGGCCACATACGGCCTCGGTAGATGGCAAGTGGGCCGGACCATTAAAATGATACCATACTTTGCTATAAATAACCAAAACAATATGTCTTTCCTTTGTTTTGGTATAAAGAAGCACAAGCACATTAGGAAAATGTTGAAATTTAATGAACATATCTTTTCGGTTCCGGCCCATGGACCGTATATTTGACATTATTGTGATCCTTGGTGAACAACCTTAATTGACTAATCATAAACACGTCTGCTGCAGGCAGGAGGGATCGCTGGCCTGTGTGTGTGTGTGTGTGTGTATGTTAGTGCGCTCGGCTCAAGCGCAAAGGCCTACGTGGGGCAATTAAAAAAAAGTTAATTGGTCGCTACTTCGCAGATTTTCGTTTGTCGCGGGTGGTTTTGGTCCCAATTAACTGCAAAAAAACGAGGGATTACTGTACTTTTTTACATGATCATCAGCCCCTTTGCAGGCCGGATCCTGCCCGCGGGCCGTACATTTGATACCCCTGCTCTAGGAAGAAGCACAAACAGGTTTTGGCTTGTACTTTATTTCCATCTGATCGCACGCATTTTGACAACCTGAACGGAGGAAAGTGAAGAGCAATTCATCAAAATGATCATCAGTTGACGTAGAATTGGTACAGACCAGGCAGGGGATTAGCTGCGCTGTGCAGAGGGCATGAGTGAAGAAGAACCAGCACGAAGTGTATATCCTCGATGCTCGCAAGTCGTCATAATGGAGATAAAAAATGTGGTTAAACTTTGTTAAGGAAAAAAATTGCAGTTTTTTGTAATATGAAATTAACAAACAGTAAAAAGTAAATACTACATTATCTATAAAATACATGGTGAGCTTTTTTATTTTTATTTATTGTATTATTATTAAAAGTTTACATTTCCCATCGAAAATACAGATGCATATTGGGCACTTCCCTCAGAAACATTCTGTCACTCTTCCAAAATCTCCAGCACTGAAACACAAGACGATACAATGTGAAACTCATCAAATCTCATTTCTGAATCAAAGTCAGGAATTCTTCATGTCTGCCAAGACAAAATATGGTTTGTCAGTACAGTCACTCCCGACCAAAACATGCAAATATGAATGTATCATATTCGGGCTATGCATATCACGTATCGTGTTTCTATTTCAAAACATAAAACGTACAGGAGTGAATTAGAACTGGAAGCTTTCCATTGCAAATATTAAAGCACATCACAAATGTTTTGAGTCTTCTTGTGCCTCTGCCGCATTGTAACTTCTTCCGCAAGCAAGTGACTCAAGCTGACAATGCCAGTGTCGATTGCAACGAACGGCATTCGGTGATCGCGTGAGTGCAAATGAAGCCAATTTGCTTTGTTTACGCTTTTGAGATGCTGCGGCCGCCGAACTTCAGGTTTGGAATGAGGAACTGACTTCCGCCGAGATTGTTGTTATTGAAGGGTATTACTTCTCATGCATGCGCAGAATGTACGTAATAATTGTTGTCGCGTTCGGCTTGTCACGGTGTATACTCGTCAATTTTTCGTCTCGATGTGCCAAGGGTTAGGCCAGGGGTGTCAAACTCATATTTGTCACGGGCCACTTGGGGTTACGTCTTCCCATGGAGGGCTGTTACAACAGTGAAACTAAATAAATGTTTATATATTATTACTCAGTCAAGTCAACTATAATAGTTTGTTCAATTATTGCAAAATTTTATTTCACATGCCGATTTGACATTTTGGTACAGATTTTAGCAAGGATCTTAGAAGTTGACGCATGATTTGCTTTCGCGGGCCACATAAAATGATGTGGCGTGCCGGCTCTGGCCCCGGGTCCTTGAGTTTGACATGAGTGGGTAGGCCAACTTCACAGTTGGTCAAAGGTCTGTCACACAAACACAGAGAGTACACAGAAGGATGCCGTGATTTGTCACTGCCTCTTTGCTGCTGCCTGACTTTTTTGCAAGTTTTGGTATAGATCCCTTGTTCTTGGTACTGTATTTTCTGGATTATAAATCTGGGTTTTTTTTCATAATTTGCTTGGAGCGACTTGTGTGTGAAATTATTAACCCATTATTAGATCATTTCACATGTTACTTTTACAATAAACTGCAACAGAGCGCTCTAGAACTGTGTTGATAAGTCGACGATGAGTCTGACATCCCTCCGCCTGCGGGTGGGGTGACGGGTCCTGACTGTTGTTTGTGCATATGCACCAAACAGCAGCTCAGCATACCCACCCTTTTTGGAGTCCTTGGAGGGTGTGCTGGAGAGTACTCCTGCTGGGGACTCCCTTGTTCTACTGGGGGACTTCAATGCTCACGTGGGCAACGACAGTGAGACCTGGAGGGGCGTGATTGGGAGGAACGGCCCCCCCGATCAGAACTCGAGTGGTGTTTTGTTATTGGACTTCTGTGCTCGTCACGGACTGTCCATAACGAACACCTTGTTCAAACATAAGGGTGTCCACGTGTGCACTTGGCACCAGGACACCCTAGGCCGTAGTTCGATGATCGACCTTGTGGTCGTGTCATCGGATTTGCGGCCGCATGTTCTGGACACTCGGGTGAAGAGAGGGGCGGAGCTGTCAACTGATCACCACCTGGTGGTGAGTAGGCTCCGATGGTGGGGGAAGATGCCGGTCCGTCCTGGCAGACCCAAACGTATTGTGAGGGTTTGTTGGGAGCGTCTGGCGGAATCCCCTGTCAGAAGGAGTTTCAACTCCCACCTCCGACAGAGCTTTTCCCATGTTCCGGGGGAGACGGGGGACATTGAGTCCGAGTGGACCATGTTCCGTGCCTCTATTGTTGAGGCGGCCAATCTGAGTTGTGGCCGTAAGGTGGTTGGTGCCTGTCGTGGCGGCAACCCTCGTACTCGCTGGTGGACACCAGCAGTAAGGGATGCCGTCAAGCTGAAGAAGGAGTCCTATCGAGCCTTTATGGCCTGTGGGACCCCAGAGGCAGCTGACGGGTACCGACTGGCCAAGCGGAACGCAGCTTCGGTGGTCGCCGAGGCAAAAACCCGAGCATGGGAAGAGTTCGGTGAGGCCATGGAAGCCGACTTCCGGACGGCTTCGAGGAAATTCTGGTCCACCATCCGACGTATCAGGAGGGGGAAGCAGTGCACCACGTACACTGTGTACAGTGGGGATGGGGCGCTGCTGACTTCGACTCGGGACGTTGTGAACCGGTGGGCAGAGTACTTCGAAGACCTCCTCAACTCCACCAACATGCCTTCCTCGGAGGAAGCAGAGCCTGGGGACTCTGAGGTGGGCTCTCCTATCTCTGTGGTTGAAGTCACCGATGTGGTTAAAAAGCTCCTCGGTGGCAGGGCCCCAGGGGTGGATGAGATCCGCCCAGAGTTCCTCAAGGTTCTAGATGTTGTGGGGCTGTCCTGGTTGACACGCCTCTGCAACATCGCGTGGTCAACGGGGAGAGTGCCTCTGGATTGGCAGACCGGGGTGGTAGTCCCTCTTTTTAAAAAGGGGGACCGGAGGGTGTGTTCCAACTACAGAGGGATCACACTCCTCAGCCTCCCTGGTAAGGTCTATTCAGGGGTGCTGGAGAGGAGGGTCCGTCAGGAAGTCGAGCCTCAGATTGAGGAGGAGCAGTGTGGTTTTCGTCCCGGCCGTGGAACAGTGGACCAGCTCTACACCCTTAGCAGGGTTCTCGAGGGTATGTGGGAATTCGCCCAACCAGTCTACATGTGTTTTGTGGACTTGGAGAAGGCGTTTGACCGTGTCCCTCGGGGAGTTCTGTGGGGGGTGCTTCGTGGGTATGGGGTACCGAACCCCCTGATACGGGCTGTTCGGTCACTATACCACCGATGTCAGAGTTTGGTTCGCATTGCCGGCAGTAAGTCGGAATCGTTTCCAGTGGGGGTAGGACTCCGCCAAGGCTGCCCTTTGTCACCGATTCTGTTCATAACCTTCATGGACAGAATCTCTAGGCGCAGCCGAAGCGTTGAGGGGGTCCGTTTTGGTGGCCTCAGTATTGCATCCCTGCTTTTTGCAGATGATGTGGTGCTGTTGGCTCCTTCAAACAGGGCTCTCCAACTCTCACTGGAGCGTTTCGCAGCCGAGTGTGAAGCGGTTGGGATGAAAACCAGCACCTCCAAATCTGAAACCATGGTCCTCAGTCGGAAAAGGGTGGAGTGGCCCCTCCAGGTCGGGGGGGAGATCTTGCCCCAAGTGGAGGAGTTCAAGTATCTTGGGGTCTTGTTCACGAGTGAGGGCAGGAGGGAGCGAGAGATCGACAGGCGGATCGGTGCAGTGTCTGCTGTGATGCGGACGTTGTATCGGTCTGTCGTGGTGAAGAAGGAGCTGAGCCAAAGGGCGAAGCTCTCAATTTACCGGTCGATCTACGTTCCAACCCTCATCTATGGTCACGAGCTATGGGTCGTGACCGAAAGAACGAGATCCCGGATACAAGCGGCCGAAATGAGTTTTCTCCGCAGGGTGTCCGGGCTCTCCCTTAGAGATACGGTGAGAAGCTCGGTCATCCGGGAGGGGCTCCGAGTCGAGCCGTTTCTCCTCCACATCGAGAGGAGCCAGATGAGGTGGCTTGGGCATCTGATTCGGATGCCTCCTGAACGCCTCCCTGGTGAGGTGTTCCGGGCATGTCCCACCGGGAGGAGACCCCGAGGAAGACCCAGGACACGCTGGAGAGACTATGTCACCCAGCTTGCCTGGGAACGCCTCGGGATCCCCCGGGGAGAGCTGGAAGAAGTAGCTAGGGAGAGGGAAGTCTGGGCTTCCCTGCTAAAGCTGTTGCCCCCGCGACCCGGCCCCGGATAAGCGGAAGAAGATGGATGGATGGATGGATGGAGTCTGACATAAGCGACGTAGAAGAGGAATCGCTGCATTTTCTACCTTTGTTGGCAGAGTTGTGTAAAAGTGATGCCGATGGTGAAGATTTCATTGGATTTAGTGATTTGGATGACACTTATGGTTTTGTAAACTTTTTAGCATGTTCTTTATGCTATAATTATTATATATATTAAGCACGCTCTCAGTTCGTTGTTTATGCATCATGTAACATTAGCATATTGTACACTTATTTAGTGTCGTTTGTTATTTTTATTTTTAATTGCCTTTCAAGATGACATGTCTGTTCTTAGTGTTGGATTTTATCAAATAAATTTCCCCCCAAAATGCGATTTATACTCCAGTGCGATTTATGTTTTTTTCTTTTTTGTGATGCATTTTAGGACTGGTGCAATTTATAATCCAGAAAATACAGTACTATAAAATTAAAAAAGAAACGTTCCAAGGTCTATTATGGTTGCATGAGTTTGATGTGGAAGGAGTTGACTGGCTCACACAGAGCCTGTAAGTTAATGGTGTCGAAGAGTCCTTTTAACACATTTGACCTCCCATAGTTCCTTCTGTATGTAGTCCACAGGCTTCCTAAAACATTGGAAATGGGCAACAGAATACCTTAATTCACAGGGTGTGTAACAGTGCCTGTGGTATTTCAGATGTACCATGTTGAAAGGTGTCATTTGTTTTAAACCAGTGTACAATTAGTCATAGATCATGCAGTCGAGTCAGGAAAGACGAGGCAGGCTCAAGGAATGCTATAGGGCAAGTTGTGAGCAATGTGTTTCGTCACCTATGGTGCTGTGTCACATTCTTGAATTAGTTCAATTTATCTATCAGGAAACAAGGTGGCTGTGGATTGAGCGCAAAGGACATTTCACACATTTCTGACATTTGTATCTCTCTGACACACCCTACTTCTGGTTACACACAGAATTTCATCAGAAATTGTGACATTGTCACTCAACTAATATGTTTGAGAGCTGTATTCTTCTTACTCAAAGTCCAGTTTAGAAAGACTTCAGCTCACCCCCAGCCCCAATGATGACAATCAGTGTACAAAATGGATGGATAAATGGGGATCTGATACCTTTTGTTGTGCACTGCATATCATGAATGCATTTCTCATATGTTGAACAAGATCTGTTTTACCTGATTTGTAGGTTCAAGAAATGTAGGTGTGTACACTGTTTTCCAAAGCATGCATACATTATTCAAAGGAGACATATGCATTTATAGCGGCACAGTGATTTGGACCTGATGGTGCAGAGGTCAGGAGTTTGATTCTGGGCTCGAGCCTTCTTGTTCATGCTGTTCCCATGCCTGTGTGGGTTATCTTGGTGTACTCTAGTTTTCTCTCACATTCCCAAAACATTCATGGGTGGTTAATGGAACACTGTAAATTGGCCCAAGGTGGGAATGTGAGTGTGAGTGATTGTTCGTCTCAGTGGACCCTGCGATTGACTGGCAAGCAGTTCGGGGTGTACGCGGGCTGCCCGAAGTCAACTGGGGTAGGCTCCAGGATGCCCGTGAGCTTCATGAGGATCAGCGGCTCGGATAACGGATGCATGGATATGCTTTTACAAAAAAACCCCAAAAACATGTATTTATTTATTTATCCCCCCCTTTCATCTGTAATATGTTGTGTTTGTGTTTCTATGTGTGATGAAACTTTTTAGGCACTTCATAACAGTCCTCCTAAACTGTTTGTTTCTTCATTACCTATGTGCCTATTTTTCTCTCTTGTCCTGTCCCAAAACAAATATCTTACATAATTAGATAAAGGTTGAGCTGTTCATTTTCCTTCCAGTTAATGTCTGCACGCTTTACAAAAACAAGGATTAAATGTGGCATTTGATTTGCTTGGTGGATTACCAGTAATCTAATTAGCACTATAAGCACGACCAAATAAATAATTAAATAAACCTAAAAAATCATACAATGGGAATTATTTTTTTCTTACGAAGACCATTGGCCTTGTGTTTGCTGTTAGCTTTGCTTTGTTAGTTAAATAAATCAGATCAATCTTGTGAAGCGTGTGACATGGTTCAATTTTAATCACAGATTTGTTTCCATGTGTTACCTTTTCTAAAATTAATATTTGCATTACAAGGCTGTTAATCTATTGGTGCATGCTGGTCAAAAAGTAAAGCCAATTTTGAGAAGAGTTTGAGTACATTCCCTTTTTTGATGTAGTATGTACTTGTCAACAAACTTTGAAAGATTTCCTCAGTCAGTCTGCGGCGCAGGGCAGTGACAGATTACTGTCACAAAAGCTGTTCCTCTGCTTTGAGGTGGTTCTGTGCAGTGAATGCTGTTGATTGTCCATAATGGACAGAGAAGCTGCAGGCGACCTAAAGTAGGACGAAATCTTGTAGCAATTTCTATTCGATTTCATTTTTTTCCCATCTTGACCACACAGTTTGAGCAGTCACAAAGGTGCCACCCTCGTTCAATAAAAAGGATTTGGAGAGTGCTGTGCACGCAGACTGGTGCCTGATGCTGTGTTACTGTCTGTTACTCTTAAAGTACCGGTCCCGAAAACACGTGGTATTGTTTCATGATTTCAGCAAAGTATTGCAGCACTTTTGTAGGAAGTACCAGCATACCGTGCAACCCTAAACTAATCTGGCTAATGGAGACGTAGATTGTAAATAGTAAGCATCATGACATAAAACTGTAGCAACCTATGAACACATTATGTTATGGCAAAAAAAAATAATACATCTGTGAACAAAATCTGCATTCCTCCTTTTGCCCATTTACTTCATTTCATTTACCGGTAAATCAATCTTAATGTTCTGCATAGCAAACAAACTTTTGGTGATGTGAAAGCCTCAGTTCTCTTCAACCTGCATAATTATAAGCACAATAAATGTTATCCTGAATGTCCCTGTGCCTGACGTCTCGCTATATTCTGGGGTATTAGTGAGAGCTTCATTGTTTTAGCTCCCAATGCTAAGTGGTATCATTAAACTTGTGTCAGACCACACTCATATATCAATAATTTACTCGAGTTAATTTCTAATATTTGGTATATTCCAGCCTGGTACGTTGTCCAGATAATAAAGTTAAAGGCAGCCATGGACACTCCATGCATCAAACCGTATTCCTGTTTACCTGTACAATCCTATGAACTATAAGAGGAGAGTGGATCGGCCTTGTGTTTGTTATGATGCTTTTAGATACAAAATTTAAAAAACAAAAACAAAATATTATATATATATATATATATATATATATATATATATATATATATATATATATATATATATATATATATATATATATATATATATATATATGGCGGCCCGGTAGTCCAGTGGTTAGCACGTCGGCTTCACAGTGCAGAGGTACCGGGTTCGATTCCAGCTCCGGCCTCCCTGTGTGGAGTTTGCATGTTCTCCCCGAGCCTGCGTGGGTTTTCTCCGGGTGCTCCGGTTTCCTCCCACATTCCAAAAACATGCCTGGCAGGCTGATTGAACACTCTAAATTGTCCCTAGGTGTGAGTGTGAGTGCGAATGGTTGTTCGTCTCTGTGTGCCCTGCGATTGGCTGGCAACCGATTCAGGGTGTCCCCCGCCTACTGCCCGGAGACAGCTGGGATAGGCTCCAGCACCCCCCGCGACCCTAGTGAGGATCAAGCGGTTAGGAAGATGAATGAATGAATGAATATATATATATATATATATATATATATATATTTTTTTTTTTTACTGTGTAAACGGCTAGTCCGACACAGACCAGATGGGCATCATTTGCAAACACAATTGAAACCTGAGAAGTGGAATTAATTATAGGTAAGAAAGTGTGCTCTGTCGCTCTTGTCTGAGAAGATGGTGGAATGGTTGGAGTTACATGCTCGTACCACCTTGCTGTCTCTGTGCTCTCTGCTGAATTATTTACAGAGATGCTGTTGGTTCGATGAATAATAGAGAAGGCTGTTCAAGGAAACGAGGCCTCTTGGAGGAAAGCTGAGGTGCGGAAATTAATTTGCTGTCAGTGGCAGTGGATTGCACCTTATTTATTTATTTGTTTGTTTGTTTATTTGACATGCTAGGTATACAGTATTCTCTCCAAACATACCATTTGTATTTATGGACCAAAAACCTTGGTTTCATTGGCCCATAACACATATTGTGATGTATTTATTTATTTTAATATTTTATATGCCCTGCTTTGAAGGGCAATAGATATGAGTGCATGGAGGCGAGTGGCCAATAGTGCAATGGAATAGTTTCTGTGTCACTGTTATGGTCTAATGCCAGAGCTTGTTTGGTCGCTGCGAGTGCTGACTACTATTGACGTGAAAGCCACACTCTCAGCAGTTCTCTTTCTCTCCGCACTAGTGTCAATGACACAGCAGTCTCACACTCTCCTATCAGTGGACCATGTCACTGTCCATATCTGCTTTCTCAGTTTAGATATACTGTACTGTAATTGTGGTAACAAGCAATCACAATGTGGGAAAAAAAATCTCTTGCTATGTAAGAGATGAAACGATTCGAAATGTCTTCCATTTACAGCATTCTACTGTGACACAGTAGGGAGCTGCCCCTTCTTTTGGTAATTATAGGGCTGTTGCCAGTGTCTGAATGTCACAAATGCAAAACAGGGACGTAAGATTGAAGATTTAATATTGTTGATCCTATGTTGACTGCTCAGAGGTATGGTACCATATCGTACTGTGCTGCACAATACTTTTAACAGTTTATTGGAAAGTCAAAATATTTAGTTTTAAAATAAAACCCAGAACACTAAGATTTGAGAACACTGTCTTTAATTACTTATACCACAAATTCACCAATGAGCTTCGGCTGGCTGTTACTGCCTGCTAAACATGTTGCGGTTTTACTCGTAACTCAGTAATCACACCCTCCATGGCGGCGGATAAGCTACACCTTTTCCAAGTATCATTCTCACGAATGGATTTGGGGGTGTAATTGACAGAGGTTGAGAACCTATGCTAATTATTAAGCTAATGTAATGTCATCGTGGCAGACCGGAAATAACAATGCATGGCTGATTGAGTACTCTTCACAGAGGTCTTGCTGGAACGGTGTTAAAGCAGCCCATATCCATTTTTGAACAGCAAAATAGCAGGCAATTTAAATTTAGTAAGTGTCTGGACAGAAAATTACCGGTAAGACAAAATAATGCTACACACACAGCTTAAATGGGAAATGTTCCTGCATCCCGAATATTATCTGGCCAAGAAGACTAAAATTATCTTAACTCATTCAGTACCAGCCAATTCTAGACCAAGTCTGAAAAGACGTTTAAAAATGTCTTTGGGAGTGAATGAGTTTTTAATATTTAGGATAAGTGATTCAGAAAATGCAGACAGTATATTGAATGGATATATTACAAACAATAATTGTTTTCACAAGACAGTTCTGAGTTTTGATGTTCATTTTTGTGATCTGCACAATAAAAATTACCGGTACATTAATTTCTGTCAGTATCATTATTTTATGTCTGTTATTATGATTGATATCAACAACTGTGCAATATGTGTAGGCTGCTTTGCTTCTGTTTACATTTCATAACTTTATATAGCAACATGCATTTTAAAAAAAATTGATACAGGTCTGTTTAACGTCACTCCAAAGTAAGAAAAGGTTTTTTTAAAAAAAAAGAATAACTGAAAATAAATCGTGGTACTTCATTATCGCGATATAAAATGGCCGATACTGTGATGGACGATTTTTACATATCGCCCAGCACAATACTGCACAATGCAACTAGTACCGGTATATATTTTTGTCCTGAGTTGGCGCTGATGACTTACACTGAATGGAATCATCCCGGGAACCGTAACAGATCAAGACGCACTGACGTGTACGACGACAGAATATCTTGTTCTTTATTTTTCTTTCTTTTTAATTTTTTTTATTGCAACTCGCTCACTGTTCCTGTATACACATATTAAAAGTATAAAACTGCGAGGTCTTGTGAATTAGTTAAAGCCATTGACCAACACTCCCTTGGCGATTGAACGGTCGATCACAATCTACGTAATCGGCACCGCTGGCATACAGCCAATCATTTGAAAGGCTCCACTTCAACAAATGTCAAATGCCAGTAAGCTTATTTAGTGTTCAGTTTCCGTTTGAGAAAACAGCACAGTGAATAGCATTGTGTCATTTCTGTCACCCCTCAGCTGACCTAAACCCTGAGGCTTCTGTCAGTCAGTGGGCATACTCAAACAGTCTCTTTGTCCAGTGCCATATTATCTGCATAGTGTAGGCCGTGGGTCGGTAACCCAAAATGTCGAAAGAGCCATATTGGACCAAGAAAACAAAAAACAAATATGTCTGGAGCCGCAACAATCTCAAAGCCTCAGAAAGAAGGCAACACAGGCTGTATGTACTGTATCTATATTAGTTAAATTAGCCTACTATCAAAAGTTGCATATCCACAATGAGCCTTCATGATTAAATGCCTGGGAACGACTCGGGATCCCCCGGGGAGAGCTGGAAGAAGTAGCTAGGGAGAGGGAAGTCTGGGCTTCCCTGCTAAAGCTGTTGCCCCCGCGACTCGGCCCCGGATAAGCGGTAGATGATGGATGGATTAAATGCAGGCCTGAGGATTTCGGAAATTCACTTTAACTGTTTTTCGGTTCCGTCGGATTACCCAATGGGAAACCACGGAAACTAATTTTGGGTTCCATAAACGTTCATCATGGGAACCCATTTTTCTATTTTGACTGATCTTCATAATTAAGAATTCTGATACTCAAAAGTGTCATGTTTAAAGGGTAAATGTTTGAAAACTATGTATTAACAATGAACATTACATCAGCAGCCATGTACTCCAGGTTTATTCAACAAAATAAAAAGATAAAAATATGGTATACTTATCTGGCATCATGAATACAGCATACCACAGTTATAGTATTTTTCCAGTCTCACACTGCAAAGATTAATTTACTGGTAATCATTAATACACATAAGTATTGATGTGGCTTGACATCCTCTTCCCAAGACGATGCATGTGTAATCTATTATCAATTTGACGAAGGAATCTACCACACGTCATCGTTAGTTTTACCGACAGTTAACATTAGCATTGCTACACATTGAGACGAATGTTTTATTCATAAGGTTTTCCATGCTACAACTGGTAAATTAAGATAAGATATGATAAGATATCCTTTATTTGTCCCACACTGGAGAAATTTACAGAATAACCAAGACTGTTTCATAATATTTTTCACAGCGATTAGCCTATAGATCTAATGACCAATTTCAATACTTGCCTCGGAATCGTGCCTCCCGTCGTATCTCGCTCTCGTGTTCTGTGCGTAAATCACAGGTGAGTTTAGTGATACGCCCTTCGGACGCTTCATACAAAAAATCTGACTGCCATTCCCATTTCTTAAATGTCGTAATTAGTAGACCTTTGTGTGTTTTTTTTCGCCTGACATCTCAAACTGTAATCCACGCGCTTTCTCCGTCACGTGACCGATTACTTCAAAACAAAACGCAGGACCTTGCAAAATGAGTAAAAAAAACTGCTAGAGATTTCATATGACGGCGGCCTTAAAAGTATGTTCTAGACAACACCTCCGGTGTTCTGGATTAAAGTTACGGCTGAATACTCTGAGATCGCCACAATAGCACTGTTGCTATTTCCGACACCCTACCTGTGTGAAGCGGGGATTTTCTTCAACAGCGGCGACTAAAACAAAATTACGAGGTAGACTGGACATAAACTGCACACTTCAGGTGTCATTTTCTCCTATTACACCAGTGTTTCTCAAATAGTGGGCCGTGCCCCCCTGTGGGGGCGCGAGGCTCCATCAAGGGGGGCTCGTTTGACCTTGGGGAACATGTTTTATTTTTTTAGTCCTAAAATAACGTGCAGTTGCACCTCCACTACATTAGGGGGCAGTGGCGCTCTCATTGACAGAGTTTGCGCAGGGAGCATTCTAAGACGAAATAAGACGTATGTAACTTGGCTTCACTGTGACTGCGGTGGCAGATGAGGAAAGATCAATGAGTTGACTGTGTCTAAAAATGTTGATTGCGGACAGCATGAAGCTAAATAAACTAAAGCGCCACTTAAAGACATTACACCCCAATCACGCTGATAAGCTGCTAGAGTCTTTTTTTCCAATGAAAATGTGCCGAATATTGCCAACAATCATGCCGCTTTGTGACTGCTACTTCAGTAAACTAAAATACAGGTCCCGGCTGCACATTGAGCAGAAGCCGAGAGTTGCTGTGTCCTGCTTCAAACCTCGCTTCGAAAAGCTCTGCATTGCAAAATGTGCTCGTTGCAGCCATTAATCCAGACGTCATCTTTGATTTAAAAAAAAAAAAAGCACAAATACTTTTATATATTTTAAAGTTTTTTAAAATTTTGTTCTTCTGAGATAATGTTGGTTAGTTAGTTTGAATCCATTATTAGTTATTGATTTTATCTAATTTTATTTTTCAGTATTCGTATGGTTTGACATGGTCAGTAAAAATATTTATAGTTAAATTAAGGATTTAATGTCATTTTTAAATTTCAGATGCACTTTCAATATTTTCTGTCCCAGTTACTAAATCTATTCTTTGTTCTAAGTTGGTCCGTATTTCTTTCTTTTTTTTTCCTCTTATTCGTTAATAAGGATACATTGTTATGCAAAGGTAATCTTTTACAATTTTATAGACAAATGACACTATTTATAGTCGTGCGGGGGAGGGGGGCACAAGATGTTTTCTTTTTCCTAGGGGGTGCACGACAGAAAATAATTGAGAACCACTGTATTACACTGAGATGGGACCGCCTGGTTGCAGAAAATCAAGCTCGGGGCTCGCACTGATTTAGCATTGTGGTGAGTGGTCATTTTCATGCACTTTGAATTTGCGTTGTATCGTATTTTGATTTAACGTTACCATAGCGATCAGATTAGACTAGGGGTGGGCAAACATTTTGGCTCGGGGGCCGCATTGACTTTTAAAATTTGACAGAAGGGCCAGGTCAGCACGAGCTATGGTACATTAAAAAAAACTGCATTTGTTGACAGTCCATATCAAACATCAACAGAACAAAAGCATGAGAGTACTGTATTAATATACTTTTTAAAATGAATACAGTATTGTTGATGACCTATTTTAGCCTGTGCATTGCTGCAGATGGGTTGTGATCAGACCAGTAGAAGTAGAGCGATACAGAGGTCCTAGGTGGTCGAAAACACTCCCCCCCCCCCCACCCTCCCCGTGTTCTGCAACTAATAGTCAATGCGCCACCTGGCGGTGAAATGCCTGTCATTACAAGTCCAATTGAAATGAATGCAATCATTAACATCAAACCTTAATTGTGGACCAACCTTTGGCGGGCCGGATTAAAAGGAACAACAGACCGTATTCGGCCCGCGGGCCTTAGTTTGCCCATAACTGGATTAGACTCTCCTCATGTTTATTATCTTTCAAAAATAATAAATAATATAATAGTAAAAAAATACTCTATTTTCTTTTTTTATCCGCCACACCTTAAATGCCGGTCCCTGAAAATATTGTCTGAAAATGGTCCGTGGGGCAAAAAAGGTTGGGCCAACCTTTTGTCACCGAAGATCTACTATTCGATCAACCAGCCTGCCGAGATCGACCCATTACCGCACGCGCATATGCGCGCACTTACACACGTATGCCATAAAGAGCAACAGCCCCAAAGGTGAACGAGGAATGGAACACACTTTTGCAGCATGTTAACTATCGTAGCTCATGTGTACAGTTTAAAAATGCTTCTCTCAGCCCTCCAGGTTCCCATTCTTTGGCAGTACCCTCGGTGAACATCAAACACCATTTTTTTAAACAATAACGTGTCGCAGGCTATGATGCAAATCGTCATTGACAGAAATGTTGAAATGTAATATTTATTCTACACATTTTTACAGCCTCAGAAAATGTTCAGAATGTTTGTGTCATGTTTGTCCTCCTACAGAAATTTCCCTCCCCCATCTTTTTCCAATTTGAAACATTTTTGAAAAAGTTCCAGTGAGCCACTAGGGCGGTGCTAAAGAGCCTCGTGTGGCTCCAGAGCCGCAAGTTGCCGACCCACGGTGTAGGCTTTAATGTTACATTTCTTACTTTCTTTCTTTTTTGATTGATGTAAAAATTATCTATTTATATATAAAGACATAACACGGGATTGGACTAGATACGATTTTCACTTCTTCCTACTCCTTGAACATAATAATTGTGCTGAATGATGACTGATTCTCTTTCCTTTTTACTATTTTACTTACCTTACTTTCTGTTAAATTATTACTGTATATGTTTTATGTTCAATAAACAAACAAAACGAAACATTACAATGAGTGACAGATTTACATGATTAAGATTAAGATATCCTTTATTTGTCCTGCAATGGGGAAATTTAGTCTACAGCAGCAATAAATAATAATAATAAATAAAAAATAAAATAAAAACTACAAATGTATTTCAACTGCTTTCTGCTCAGCACCAACAGCAAAACTAATGGCTTTTCCTCGCGAGGCTTGCAGGAATACAGCCTATCTTGAATTCAAATAATGCCATTAATAAAATACTCAAAGCAAGAACCTCCAACTGAGCTGTTACAAATCACACTATCCATCATTTAATTGGCAGTATCAATTATTGTTCGACTTCTTTGTGCTATCTTAACCCAGCCTGCGAGGTCAAAGCTGTTGCAATTTAAGACCTAGTTAAATAGGAATAAAATGTACATGCAATGTCCTACTCTGGCCTGGCACCTGATTGAAAACAAAATAACTTTGTGCCAATGTTTGCAATATGCACAACTACTTTTTCAAAATTCTCTTATTCTCAGTCTTGGAAAAAAAAGTCAACACTGGATTAGTTTGAATGTTTTTGGAATGTTGGAGGAAGCTTCATTCGAACAGGAAAAAGCAGACGCGAAATTATTCATTTAGAGATATAAAGGTGACCTGCCAGACCCAATGGGGGGAAAACAGTTTAATTCACAGTTGTCTAATATTAACGAATCAAAAAAAGTTATCACTTAAACAAAAAAAGTTATTGCGAACATAAGACAAAGATACAGTATGCTAGACAAGGGAAAATACTGTGTAAGGGTCCGATGTGCGCAACCAATCAGTTCACGGGATAAATACACTCCTGCTCTCAATGGTCGATGCTCTGGGAACCAATCAGCCTTGTTTGGGTGGGCATGCACAAAGCTTCTGAGTCACGTCAGCTTGTTGTTCGGCATGCAAGGGAAACCCACGCATCAATAAATCAAATGACGTGTGTTTCCACAATATGGCTGTATTTTTATATTTATTTGTCTTAATCTATTTTGGTGGGGGCGGGGGGCGGCAAACACTGAAGCCGCAAAACTTTAAGCGTGAAGTGGAGAGGGATAGGGCTTACTGTATTCTTAGTTTAAAGTCAAAACGTGGTGTGTTTTTCTTTGACACTTTCATGATTTCATGATTGACTGTTTTTGGTTCTAAAGGCTGTGTGCTTGCAGTGATGTTTTATGTACCGATACATGCAGCAACATGCACTATCTGACCTACATCTGCCAATCGGCTACATAGCTGAGGCGTGGAAAGGCACGCGCACACACAGTCACACACACATACACGCACACCTTAGCAAGGCCTGAACATTTCACATGACGATTCGCATGACTAAAATTATGATGGTTGTCAGTATTATCACAATCGTTGTTAAGCACGTTGCTATTGGTCTAACTATGAATCTGGCTGGGTTACATTAAAAAAAACAAAACTAATGAAACTATGCTGAAGTAGTTTTAGCTCTAAGTATTACTCAAAAGTTTGTTGTGCAAGAACCTATGGCATCAAGATGATCCATTTTTTCACGAACAAGCTCTCTTGATGAATTATTGTTGCTCAGGAAAATGAAACTAGCATTCATTTGAAAACCCTAGTTCAAGACCAGATGGACATGTTCTCGATGGATACGACCACCTAAAGAACCTCATCGTGAAAACAAATGTTTATATATTATGCATTAAAAGGTGGTGATACTATTGACGTAGATTGTACATATGCTGTGACACTTGTTTTAATGCTGCCCTTGGTAACGAACACTGGGAACTTCTGAATGCGTTTCTGTAAGAAATTTTCACACGTGACCTATCATGACTTAACACTTGTACATGTTTATTTTTACTTCATTGCAGTGCCTTCTCTTTCAAGCTTGCCCCGCCCTTTCCTTTACACCCACTATTTCCTATTTTACTGAGAGCAACACACGCTCCCTCTTCTGTCGACTTTTGTTTTCTGCATTTCTAAATCTACTGTAGTGTACAGTAGATTTTCAGTCTGCTTTTAACACGGTTTTGTTTCCCTCCTGAAGATCTTGGCAGCTGCTGGGAAATAATAGAGGCTTTGTGTGGTTGAAGGGATTCCCACTGCATACTTGTCTTCTGGTTCTTTAGCTCCATCTTGTGGTTTGCCTGCAGCGGGTCATGGTTTAGTCTTCTGCACTAAACTCTGGAGATGTGTTTATAAATAGCTCGATATTCTTTCAAGGGTTTTTTTTTTTTGGTGCACTGAGAATAACTCAAAGCACAAGCTGAGTGAATACACCTGAACAGTACAGATGCCTGATCGTGGAAATTATAGTCTGCTACACTTCTAAATCGTATTCTGTCTGGACTGGAATCACAGTTGTCTGTCCCTTGCAGAGATTTCTATGTGCATTGAGCAAAGGGCACTCTTTTATTTGGATCGACTCCTGACATTACAGTAGTTTGGACACATGCATTGTAGCCCTGCACGCCTGTTGTTAGTGAAAATAGTGTGCCCGCCGGTACATCAGCGTGATGACTCATGACTTTAATTTCCAAATACAGTCTAGCGGTGTTTACAGAAGGTATGAGTAAAAAATATGTCAACGGGAAAGAGAGTTTCTACTAAAAAAAAAAAAAAAAACATACAATCTATTTAGAACTATAATTGCCAGACATTTGTGTTGTTGTCCCTATTTTGGGAATTAGATCAGAAGGAAAGAAGAGTAAAGTTCAACTGAATGAGCAATCGGGGAGAAAAAGTCAAAAAGCTGTTCATTTGAAACATTTACCTGAACTAATGAGCTGGAATTATCCTTACAGTGATTAATCACATTGACATGCACTTCACTGATAAAAAAACGTAATGTAGTGCATATTAAAAATCATAAATGAGAGTTGGAGCATTTTGGTGCCTTTGTTTAAAAATACTGTTTTATCACTGTACAAAAGCCACTATATGACAAATGCCGCTGCTCAACCCGTATTGTTTTGTGTTTTTTGTTTTTGTAAAGTGTCCTTGGGTGTCTTGAAAGGCGCTTATAAATAAAATGTATTATTATTATTATAAATGTGACTTTTTAACAGAATTATGTTGGTATTTTTCTACTTGTCGTGTTCAAAGGAAGAAGCAGAACAACCAATGAAAACCATGTTTTATAAACACTGTGGCAGAACAATGTTACACCCAGAAAAACCTTAATTTAAGTGTGGGGAGAGACTAGAATATATCATTTTCCTTGTAGTACTTCTTTTTTTTGCAAGTTGTCTTCTTTTAACAAGAGGCCCCTTCCTCTCTGCATTAAAGTTTCAAACAGGAAGATAACGTTACCACACACCAACATTCACTGGGGAAAAATACAACAGTCCTGCGATTCTCTGACGTTTAGATTTACCAAGGACCTGATGAAACATACAAGAGAGGACCTTTTAAAAATTTACAACCATATGATGATTGGACTACACGAAAAGGTATGGTACTGGTGTACATCTCTAAAACAAAGAAAGAAAAAACAGGAAGCAAACGAAACGATCCAGAACTGAAGGGCTTTCTGCTTTTACATGAGCTATTGAATTATTTCTTATAAACAGAATATTATTGTAGTTAATAGGTTAGCCATAGCCACTTATTTGCGTGCCTTACAGTGGATATTCCATAAAATGTTTCTATGATCAGAAATTTTAAAATGGATTTTTCCACTCTTTATTGTACTCTACTCTGTCGGGCTATATTATCAGGGATTATCATTATAATGACGTTTTTCCATTATGAAGGTGTTTGTTGTAAGCACAATCAACAAATATATATACTGTGATATATATACTGCAATGGGAAATCGGGACTTTGAAATATGAATGCTCTAGGGGTGAAAACGTGAACGGAGTACCTTGAAAAAAGGTTCGACTGTACAACATATCTCTCTCCACAGTCAATCAATGCTTCCCAACCAATCACATAAAGAAGCAAATTTATCATTGCGCTTGGTTGGAAACGACGATGCTGCATTACCCACAACTAATTTAATATGCCACCTGAAATATTGATGGCATTAAATGTTTTACTTTCTTTTAAACCACTGCTCCAAATGAAAGGTGTCATGTTGGGATAGTTTTGTGAAAAAAAACATTAATAAATTAATAAGTAAGTAAGTTAGTAACTTGGACAATTTAGATGTGCTCTTTTTTTTGTCCTTAATGCTTTGCAGAGGTATCAGATCGGGAATCCGTGATTGGTGATGAGGACCTGCCGACTGGGACTTGGGTGCAAAAAATGTGATCGGAACATCGGTTTATAACACGTGCTTAATGTTGCTTGCCTTGTCTTGCTGAAAAAAAACAAAAAAACAAAAACATTGCTGGATGGAAGCAAATCTTGTGTGTTTGTATTTATATCATTTTAGGTGCCACTCCGAACTTTAAAAGTGACTATTTTACTGCGTTTTTGA
This sequence comes from Hippocampus zosterae, assembly GCF_025434085.1. Classification (NCBI taxonomy): domain Eukaryota; kingdom Metazoa; phylum Chordata; class Actinopteri; order Syngnathiformes; family Syngnathidae; genus Hippocampus; species Hippocampus zosterae. Next base: position 4,343,422 of record NC_067460.1, read on the forward strand.
CTCGGGTTTGGTTGAGTTACAAATATAAAAGGAAGGTCTGACCTGGACTCAACTTTGACTACGCAAAGTAACTTCATAATTTGAATAAGATGAGTATTGTCTTTGTTTACTTACACCCACTTAAAGTCATGTGCATGCTCAGAAAGCAACTGAGCTGACGCCAGCTGTAGCAGCATGTGTAGTGTCTCAGTGCCAAGTGGACTGTGTGGGTGTTAGGTCACTCATAGCAGATCTGCTCTGACTGAAGAGAGGAGATTCCTATTTTTACCCATACGCAGCACCCTCATATCACAACAGCTGTCCCCACATCTCCTGTCTGTCCGGGGTCAGGAATAGCCGGGCCTATCAGCGCTCTCACCCTTTCCAGTCCTGCCTGCTCTCTCTGCGCTCTGTCTCATTGCTTGCTGCCAACTTTTAAAGTTGAACTAGTTTTGAATCGGACCCCCGGAGAAAAACTGGATTTGTGGAATTACTTCACTAACAGGTAACCTGTTGGGAAATTGGTTTAAAAAAAGTACAGGTCTCCAGAAAAATATAGGGTGAATGCTGATAATGTTATTTTTAGAACACTCGCCAGCTTCTATGGCTTTTCAGTCTGAAAGAAGCATTTAAAATCAGCAGCCGTTTCTGTCTTGCCATTCGTATGATAAAGCACAAGACCATCTCCATTGACGTAGGTTTCCCTACTTCTCGGAGATTCTGAAGATTTTGTAGATAATGTGGATTGGATTGGGAAATTTGGTCATGGCTTGTGTCTGTGAGGTTGTAATGATTAATTTGTCCAGACAATTCAATTAGGATTTTATTTTACAATGTGATACATTTTTGTTAGATTGTGTCGGAATCTACTTAAAGGAATTAATTCTATGCTATTGTTTAACATGATGGCTTGATCACATCTTTTTTTTCCCCCGTACTGTTAGAGTACATCTAAAATGTTGGACACCGATCTGTTCAACGTGCTATTTTTTCTTTTATCTTTTTTTTTTCCTTGTCAGAAATGTTTTTTTTATCTCGATGTTGGTATTGGAGTGAGCTATAACATGACCAGTTTGTTTATGACATATTTAATGTTAATCATTACTCTCTCTACTTACTCTCTATACTTTAGTTATTACTCTCTGTACCATAGGTGTCAAACACAAGGCCCAGGGGCCAGATCCGGCCCGTCACATCATTTTATGTGGCCCGCTAAAACAAATCAAACATGTCAACTTCTACCATGATCGCTAAAATCTGGACCAAAAGTTCAACTTCTCATATGTAATTAATATGAGAGATATAAGCATTTTCTTGTTGCCAAACCGCTCATTACAGTAACTTAAACAATCGTCGAATCAACCATTTTTCTTGACTTTTTTTAAATGCTTTCACAGTCATAACGGTCCTCCAAGGAAAACGGTCACTTCAATGTGGCCCGCGGCAAAAATGAGTTTGACACCCATGCTTACTTATGTGTCATGTTTTTTTTTTGTTTGTCATAGGTGCTTGTTAATACAATACCAGCAGAGCTCATACTACCAGAGACAAATTCCTCGTGTTTTACTTACTTGGCCAATAATGAGGTTGCGGAATCTGATTATTCACAAATTTAATTGGTATGGTTAACATTTAATAATGATTCTTTAAAATAATATTGATTTTCTTGATATATTCTTACACGTGGGATCTCTTACACATGGGATCTCTTGCTTTTATTATATCATTATTTTATTTCTGTGCGCTGTCAAGCTTCATCTGGTCAGGATCAGTCATTTGAGGCTGATATTTCTGGTTCACTACCGACAGACGTTAAGCTTGTCAACATTGAGTCAACATGAAGCAGCTGCTTGTACCTTATTGTGTGACGCATCAGCCAATTTTTTCCCTCATTGTAGCAATTGGACCACTGTTGCAGAATTTCTAAAGGTGGAATTTGAGTCTCCATCCATCTTTCCTCTGGACCACTTAACCTCTTTAGCTGAATTTGTTTTAGGCTTGTGAATGAATTACAAAGTAAAAAGGAGATTACATTTTGGTTGTAAATACAGTGTTAATGTACTGGTTCACATAACTGATTTCCATCTTGTTGACATGGATCAATTCCCATTCACTGCCTTGGTCACATTGCCCTGAGATTGCACAACCAGTCCAGAGAGAAAATAAATGGTAGTAAAAATTCAAATGAATGGCATTTATTGGTAAATACATTATAGACAAAAAACAAATCATGTACAGCAACATTTAGGATTTGTTTCTTTCAGTTTAAATCATTTTAATCGCTCAATGGTGGCATCTTGTAATGTGCTGCAGTATGTTTGCGAAAAAAAATAAAATAAAAATGTAGGTGTCTTCACAGAACAAATACTACTTTTCTTTACAGCCTGAAATATAAATAAGGTCTAGAATAATATGCTTAATTGAGCAATTTCACAACCAGCAGTCTGGAAGTTAGGATTCTGTGAAATTTTACTATGAAGAGTGATTGGTCTGATGTGATGCATGTGGTCACACAAAATGTATTTTTCTCAGGACTTGACAAGAGAATATAGACGAAAGAAGAATCAAAAGAAAGTAATTCGTGTCTTTCTCGAAAAAGAAAGCACACTACAAACAGTACACAACTACAGTAATATTCATTGTTGATGACTACATCTTACTCATGCAGTCAAGACTTGGAATTTGTTCCCAGAATCATATATCTTAATAATAATGATGACGGTATTATTTAAGTATCACCTCATGTCGATGGCCTTTCCAAACTGACAGACAACCCTACACTACTTGTGTCAAATCCAAAATGAAGCTGGTTAGTCAGTGTGCTAACGAAAGCCAATTGACCGGGAGCCAATGCTGGGTTTCTTTGCTCTACAAGTTGTGAATCAATCTTCTGTACACTTTCAAGAAGAGCTATTACTGCACTCTACTTTCAAAGCAGTGAGAACAGTTGATTCAACTTTGAACACTAAACTAACGCACATCTATTATTATATATAGGGGCATTACATAAACCAGTATTTTTGGCCTTGTAACTACTCATCTTGTATTTCCGAATGTGACTAATAGTAAATGTCATATTGTCAATCATAAATCTGGGAGAATGACGTTCAGTAGGATCGAGCCTAATTGAATGGGACCTTGTTTCTCTTGTCCTTCTTTTGCCTAACTTGTTTTGGCAGATGAATGTTGTAATATTTCTTTCCTTGGATAAAATGATGGATTGATGATAGATGGATGGATTGGTCATATTATGAGGGAAATTACATTGTCACAGCAGCAATTTTCAATTGTCACAATATCCATATATAGGAGCGACCAACCAAATTGAAAAAAAAATACTAGAGTATCATTTGAGAGGCATTTAAAGACATTGAAATTTCTAAACGAGGGGGGAAAAAAGTATAGAAAATATCGGTCATATATCCTACCTCCAGAATCATTACTTTACAGGAGACCCCCAAAATGGCATGTTTATTTGTTCATTAACATTGCTGTGTCGAAAAGTGCAAGGTGTGTTCAACTCTTTGAACAAAAATAACACCGACACGTTATCAATCATATAAAGATTGGTGAAAGAAATATAAAAGTTGCAATTTCTTTATCTTGAGCAGATACATTAATGTTCTATTTTATTTCAGTTTGGATATTGACGGGGCCTGCCTAAAACTTCAACTACTTACCCTTATGAAGTACTTTGTCATTCTGTTCTGTTTTGTTTTACTCTGCATGATGAGAGCTCTCCCATCTTGTTTTGGTTAGGAATCAGAATCTGAGATAATGCTTCTGAAGTCGTTTTGAAATTTCCCTTCCATTTTGGTTACCCGCCGGCACCATGAAATAAATGTCAAATTTCAGCCAGGTTTTCCTATTCCCCTTGTTAATGAGTGGTTTGCGTTTTGTGTTGATGAAGTCGTCTGCGAACGGTAGTTTGTGATACCTTTGTGATACTGCTGAAGTTTGCCTACCATTTATCCAGAAGATATGCTGAGAAATGAACTATTTCAGAGCTTGAGTTTTAGGAACAGAAAATTGCCAGCTTTTTCTGAAGGCTTAACTGCGAAGAGTCCCTTTGAAGATCGGGTAAAAGCAATGCATAGAGAGAGATGGAGATAAGAGACACAGAGGAAAACAGTCGTGTGGATGGACAATGTTTGCAACTCGATAGATGGATGCCACATTGGCTCTTTGTGCTGAGCTGCACGTTCAATTAATGAAAAAACTAATCACAACCGGCCAAGGACTTGACTCCGAGGCCATTTATTTTTGCGGTCCTCTGGCCCACTTTATACCTGTGGACGAAGGACTAGAGGCTCTAATCCCTCGTTGTGTCCGAGGACCGGCAACCCGAGGCCAAGGCCGAGGACCAAGGACCGCCCTTCGGTCCTCAAGCCGGTCCTTGGCCTCGAGGACCGGCTCGATGAACACATCACTGTGTTCATCGTAACGTAAATATCTGTGATTCTTAGTTTTCCGATTGACTTTGTTTGATTGAGGCACAAAATGTGAGTTTTGACTCGCAAACTGCGATGCAAAACCACTAATTTTGAAACTTGATTGACTACTATAATATGTTCCTTATGGAAACCTAGTACGGACTGAAAAATATATGTCTGATAGAGCCTGGCGAAATATTGTTATCACATTGTAATCGAGATATGAACATACAAGATATTAATTTCAAAATCAGGATAATATCAGTCACTGAACCTTTCCACACTTGCGCTCCATGTAAAACTCAGGCCAACCTCCTTTCAAGTTTGGCGTTGATTGACAGCTAAAGCCAGCCAATGACAGTGCTGTGTGAGGGAGGAGCGAGGGTTGCAGACAGTTAGCCACTGCTGGACCAGCGCACACACAAGAAATACACTTCCGGTTGTCAAATGACAGAACTTTGGGCAATCGAGTGTTAGGTCATTTCAACGTGTAGATAAAGTTGTTCCAACGTATTAGTAAAATGTATGCAAAATGGTTCAAACATTTTCCTCATAATGCCACAGGGTATTGACTTGCGAATGCGCAATTGTGCATCATGAGGACAAATGCTTTGTTTTTAGCATTTAGCCTACGTTTTACCACCACGTGATCAGTATGTTCGACCAACATAACCTAGTAAAAAAGGGGCAGTTGCACACTTCTATGAGGATAGTGTATTGCAAAGGTTATTGTAAAATTGAGTTGTTCGCGCCTCGACCGGTCTTGACCGCCACAATCTTTTTGTGGTTTTAAAAAAAAAAAGTGAGACAATGCAAAATGTTGTATGGGGGGCATGCATTTTTGTCAGCAATACAATCTCTCCACGTGTTGCAGGGATACCTGCTTATTTTAATTCTCACATTTTTCCTGACCCCACAGCCCATGACAGCGGATCAGCCAACATGGCATTCTCATCTCGTTTTTCCTTCTGGGAGCAAAAGGGAAGTCTCACTTGGCAACCTAACCTAGCATGGTGTTTTGTATTAACACACCTGTGGCCTTTTATGTGTCACATAGTCTGAGATTTTTAACACGTGTGCATAATTTATTCATATTTTTGTAGTTCACTGTGTTTAAGTCATGCACAAATAACTAAGGGCGATTAAGTTGTCTTTGTTTTACTGAGAAAGACAATCAAGACAGCCATCCAATTGTGTGATGCATGTTTTGTGGTTTGCATGGATTGGTGGACTATGCCTGTGGTAAGAGTTTTAAATGCTCTCATTTGTATTAATTTATTTAGGTCAAAGAGGAGAACAAGCCAGACAGCAAAAATGTGAGTGATTTATTTTGGTAGTAAGATACATTAGGCACGACATAACAATACAGGCACGGGTTAGGGTTGTTAAATTCACGATTGATCACTAGTAAATAATAAGAAGAAGAAGAATACAGTACATTCTCAAGCAAAATAAAATGAAAACTTGATATTCTTTGATTTTTGTGTACATATGCATTCTAAATAGAATATCAAAATCTGCATGTTAAAAGGGTTAACGACATGATACTTGAGGTTCCTTCTTAAATCTCCCCTTTTTCTTCTTTGTGAGTAGTCAGATAGTGATGGGCTGTCCAACCGGGCCAAGTCTGTGTCTGCTCTCGACCCTGGAAGGGGATTATTCCGGGCGTTGAGCCCCCCAGCTGTTGCTTCTTCTGAAATGGTTGGTCGAGTCAGGAGTCCCTCGCCACCTAAAGTCAGAACACCTGTTACAGTTCCAGAACGCTTCAAAAGCCCTAAGCCGTCATCATCATCATCATCATCATCATCAAAAATGGCGCAGCGACTCCCGAGTCCTGAAGCAAGACATAATTCTGTGCGTCCAAACCTAGTCACAAATGGTGAACCAGAACAAAATGGTGTTGTGGATAAAAGCACACTCAATGGCATTGCCAAAGGAAATATCCCAGCACCATGTGTCAGCTTGCCGGACTCTGGAGATGATCAAGGTCTGACTCGCAAGAAAGTAGTGAAGGTAGTACGTCGTGTTGTCAGGAAAGTCCTGCCCTCTGGGGCGGAGGAAACAACTGCACCAGGACATGCGTTGGAAATTCCCGAAGTAGCCAGAAATGGTACTGCTCCAGCTTCTGTGTCCAAGGGCCCTTTGATGTCTGCATTCTCTTTTAAACACGAAACGATCAAAACGGAAGACAAAGACGACATTTCTCGGGGGATGACTAACTTGGTGGTGAGAGGTAGGACAAGGGAGCCTCGATCAAAGATACGTAAGGATCACCATCAGGAAACAAAAGAATCCAAGAATGAAAACAAGCAGCGCAAACAAGCTGAGACCAAAGAAGAGTCGAAAGAGGATACAATCTCCCCAAAGTCACTAGAGGGCAATCTATGTCCTCCAGTCCAATCTCCAGTAGTGCCTGTGACCGAAACAGGCATGCAGTCTGCTAAATCTGTTCCAGGGCCACATTTTACCAAATCCTCCCATTCCAGACCGACATCTTTGCCACGGGTTGTTGGCTTTATCCCAGCGCCCAAGCCTACCTCTTTATGTCCGCCTACAGGCTTTATACCTGTAACCAGACCAACAACACCTTCTATAAAAGCCATCTCTACCACTGCAGCAATTGCAGCAGTCCCAACAAAGACCTCGCTACAGCCCGAATGTCATTCTATCTCGAACAATCCGCCCCCTGAAGTGAACCTTCCTCATCAAATTGCCGGCTCAGGTCCACTGCCTCCTGCACCAGAAATCAGTCCTGTTCATCACCCAGCTGTCAGAAAACAAGAGGTATTGTTTGGTTATGATTATCTCCAAAATAGGAAATAAAATAGAATTTGATCATTTTTGTGACATTTGGGGTCAGCCTACTGAAAAATTAGCATCATTCTTTAAAATTTGGATGAACATCCTTTGCAGTCAATTATCTGGGCTCCAGGGGTCATGGATACACCGGCTCCTACCTCGAGATGCTTTACCAGGCCTTCACAGCAGTCAGCTTCAGTTGTTACTCATTTGAAATATCTCGAAATGCATTCTAAAATCCACCGGTAGCTATTGAAGGGCAATCGGGACTGGTGTGATGAGCATGCTTCTTTTTGCGGAGGTTAAACATCTCGGAGCAGCATTTTGAGTGTATTGTGAGTGTTGATTTCAGTGTACAGTGCATTGCGGTGATCCAACCTGGATGAAATATGAGAATGAATGTCCTTTTCTAGGTATGACTGTTAGAGGCAGAGTTCAAATTTGTGATGCTCATTGCCACCAAATCACTTTTTGATCTGACAGTGAGTACATTTCAGTTACATTACAGTTCATTTGATTTCAGCGATACTCACCCGATCCAGATAATTTGTGTAAACGTTCCTCATGTGTCCCGTATAACTAAAAAACAGTTGTGCATTTCACATCATAGCTTTATAAAAAATACAAGAAATCAGAGTGATTTAATTATTTTAAGCCCTAAAAGTGTATGACAGTCGGAGTCAGTCGCTGTTTGATAATACTGAATGACTAAAGTTGAAATTACCATTAGTATGTAAATAAATAAATGGCACCAAAATTGTACACATTTTTCAGTGCGTGCATTTTATAATATTAATTTAACAGTGAAAGCAAATTGGATTGATTATAAATCTTTTCTTTTTGCCAAGTTCACTCTGGCTGTTTTTTCTTTTGCTTCTGTTTTTTGGGGGAGTGCATTTGCTAATTATAGTTTAATGGCCTCTTGCCCAGAACCACTTTAAATGATAATTTTGGGGGAAACTTCACCTGAACAAATGAAAAAAAATTTTTTTTTCCCCTATTCAAGATGATCTCATTGACACACATTACTCCAAACTTAATGTATGCAGCAGTTTGTTGAAGCATGTCTTTATTTTGTGACTGCCACAGTGCTCAGCACTGCTTAATGCCCCATAGTTTTTCCCCCTCTGCATCTGGAGAAGAAATGACACGCGTTCTCTTCTTCTGTCCATAATGCCGTCTCATTATAAATGCCTTGTGTTTTATTCTTTGCTGGTTGGAGCTGAAATAGTCCCACACAAGGCTCCATCTTCCGCTCTGCTCCAATGCCATTGTAACGAGTCGGAACTGAGATTTAAGTGACTGGCTGAGTAGCTAGTTGTGCCAAATGTACTTATACATTACACAATTACCCGAGCAGAGCAAAAAGTAGTTCTCACCAATCATTTTGACAAGATCTCCATTGCGTCGTGACTTTCCACTCAGTTTCTTTTAAGAATATAATGTACATTATCCATTGAATCACTCCAGTATCAAATGTCAGTTTGTTATGAAAATTACTTTTGGAGCACAAAAGACTGGTATCGTAGGTATCAATACTGTCACCTTGCGGTGTTGGTGGTGAACCCTAAAAAGCAGGCAGGAGCGAGGAGAAATATCTTCAATAATATGTCCACTCAGATGCACCTCAGACAACTCCCTTTTTCGGCCCAACAATAATATAATGGACTTTAAGAATACACTAATTCCCTGTTTGGGGATGGCGTTGTGCTAACTACTGTCTCTTCCTGTTGATGATAAAGATTATAGAATACTTGACAAATTAGCGCTGTATACTTGTGGATATTCTCTAGCTCTGTAGCAGGGGCTAATGACATGTCTACGTGCAAGCCATCTTGCGGAGGTCCATGCTCGGGTCCCGTGGCGGCCATGTTGGGGAGGTTGACTTTCCCATCAAATGCAATGCATAGACATCGAAACCGAGTCGTACCTTGCTCATTTTGCAGCTGTTTTTCATGGTGTTAAATCTTGTCAACACCAAATAGTGTGCTGTCCACTTTCATGAAATCACGACTTAGATCTCTTTGCTACCCATTGCAGTTGGTGTGCAGCTCAAAAGGGGCGAGCCGTGTTTAGGTCCTGTTTCAAAACTGACGGCAATGTAAGATAACTTGTCTTTACACAAAAAATGTGCGCCTGAAAATGAGAAATCCCAATCCATCAAAGTACAGTACCATACAAATAGTAGTTAAATTTTTTTTCATGAATGCTTGAAAATTGGAGGCATTATAAATAAAGAATAAACGAAGCCGCTTATGAAAGCCGGTTTTATGCGTGCGTACGTGTGGAAAAAAATGCATATGACTCATTGAAACATACGGAGTACAAAAGTAAAAATCACAACAACAGCTCCACTCTCTCTGCCGACTTTAACAATTCCAACACCGCTGTCTTGGTATTGCGTATCAGAGTTCAATTGTCTGGACCATGCTCCTAAACCATTAGGTTTCCACGACACTGTACATTCAAAGATCCTTGCATATGAACACGGCCATTCGGTCCAATTCAATTCGCAATTCAGAGAATTTGCCGAATCGATATTAAATTGTGAGGGCAAGTTTTGCGATGCATTGATGAATTGACATCACAACAGCATGCATGTCCTTACCTGAGTGAGAAAACAACTTATCCAGACAAACAGCAAGTGAAGATGGCTTCGCTAAAAGCCTGGTGAAACCAAGGAATCTGATGCATGCCAGTCATTGTCTACAAAGGATTTTGAAGTGGTCAATACAATTGAGTACCCAAATATGGAGGTATCCTGCCTAAAATGTGTTTTATACCTCAATGGTAGCTTTGACCATATTTTGTGAACAACCTTAAATTAAAATTGAAAATCTACAATACAGTCACATCATGGTTGTTATGTTGCGGAATGAATTGTGGCGTTGGATAAAGGCAAAATCATGGAAGATCTGAAAATGTATAACTGAAGGCATTCCACCTCCACACAGTTCCTTATTCAGTTGTTGTTTTTTTTCTGGTGGTACAGTGATTGTTTTGATCTTAAATTTCACATCATTTACAAATATTGAGTACTGCTCACCTCCCAAATTACTTGTGAATAACCTCTGTGTTGAACTGCACTGTTAGTTTTATTATGATGCTCTGCGCGCCTGAGAGAGAGAGTGGGGGGGAGTGGGAGAGTGAGAGAGAGAGAGAGAGAGAGAGAGAGAGAGAGAGAGAGAGCGAGAGAATATATGATTTCAAGCATCAATTATCATAAAGGCCTTTTAGTTTAATTCGTCCTTTGAGTGAATGTGATGCTGTTTGACCTCTAGGAGACACCGATCAGTCACACTGAGGAGGCTCAAAAACGGCTAATGAGGATCTTCAGTGCCCCTGTAAATGTCCCCGTTGTCCCTTTGCATTGTTTGAAGTGTATTGCAAAGACTGTTGGCTCTGATATCGCGTGTGTGTATTTATTGTAAACACCGTACCGCTTCACTTGTGAAACACAGTATTGCAAAAGTAACTAAATAAGCATGAACTCCACTCGTTTTCATAGCTAAGGTATTACTGCTTTATATTGCTTCTTAACTTGCATTGCTAATTAACCTGTGTGTGGTTGCCATGTCTAATATGCTAAAGTCCTTTGATTTTGTGTTCGTAAAGAATATCCAGAGTGTATTTAAGACTTGTCATTTGCACATTTAAACAAAGAAACAAAAATTCATTCTCTTCATTCAGTCTCCCAAGTTGACCGATATTTTTTGTTTCTCTCTCACTATCTATGGCTTACTGACAAAATGAACCCGCTCCCACTGTTTAGCTGACTGGAGACACTTGCATGGACTTCATATATAAAAAAAAAAAAAAAGAAAGAAAAAAAGAATGAATAATACTCCCACATTATGCATGCACAATATTCGCCATGCATACTGCATAACAATGTATTTGAATACAAAAACATTAGTATTCAAGCCGATGAGCCAGAAAGACAGTGGCTCATAGTTTCCTCAAATAACTGTGTCACATGTCATCGGGTCATGACAATTTAAAAACTACTGTCTGTATTTTACAAAGTATTCACTGTATGACACACATTCCCATGTTCTCTATATTATGTGCTCATACGTAAACTTTGACCTTTTCTTGCTGGCCAAAAGGGATCCGTGGAAGAGGACCCTATAGCCCTCCTTCAGGCGTCTCATGCTACTTCTAAGCAGTCCCAGGTCTGACCTGCACGATGCTTGAGTGTGTACTATATCTCCACACCTGTCCCATAATCACGAATCACTGTTCAGTGCTGTGATCTATTCACCCGTTTTGCTTGCTGAGTGTAATTTTTCTCCGAATCACCTTTTTGTTGTCAATAATCACGCCTTACAGTATCTTAAAGGGGACATATTATGGAAAATAAACATTTAAATTTGCTTTGAACAGGTAGTGCCTCTGGAGCACCTACTCACCCATCAAATGTGAAATAAACAACCAAGGAAATGTTTTGTTGCGAGCCTATTTTGCAAAAAAGATTATGATGCGGCAGTGCAGTTAGATAATACTTTTGACAGAAGACTGTCAGACATTTTGTTGAACCGTTCAAATAACGCAGAATGATGTTTATAATACCTTAATGTCTCCTTTAAGGTATTTTAAAAAATGTGTTTATTTGGCTTAGTGAGTTGTGTTTGGTGTGACTCTGAAGGATCATATATTGCTCAAAGGAGTGTCAATCCACTTTTATCCACTGCATGATCCACCTTTAGTTAGGGCAGGTGTTGAACTGGAAAAAGCAGCTGCTGCAACAAGGCACCAGGCTGACTTGAAGTTGTCTCGTTTCCTTCGTGATGCCTTGCTCACGTTTTGTCTCTTTGACACTCAGGTCAAGACGGAGGAGCAGATAGCAGCAGAGCAAGCTTGGTATGGCTCTGAAAAAGTCTGGCTGGTCCATAAGGAGGGATTCTCCCTGGGTGAGTTAACATGTCTCTGCATCTACAGGTACTACACATGCACATAGAGTCAGGCGCACAATGCCCTGTGTTTCTATCATTGCGAGATGATCCTGACTCTCTTGACATCCACCGACTTGTAGGCCACATTGACGGAGGGTAGAGACTGCATGCGGTACTATGGATTAGAGTCATTTTGCACAAAGTTAATTTGCCTTTGTATTCAACCTTTGTGGAAAATCTGGATTATTGAGACATTAGCATAATTTCCCGACAAAGAGGCGCTACTTTTTTCCCCATCTCTTTAAACCCTACGGCTGTGTACTTGTAAACTAGTCATTTGTAATTACTTGTAATTAGTAATTGAATTGCAGTTCATTGGTAAACTATTTCATCATTATGTAGCTCCCTCCACGTGGTGGGTAACAGTTTAAATCTGCACATGGCCCACACAAATGTATGCTAGCTAACGTGTGCGATTGCCCTCTTTGCCCAGCAACGGTGGTCAAGACAGAGCCAGGCTCCCTGCTAGAAGGCAAGGTGAAAATCAAACTAGAGCACGATGGGACAATACTGGATGTGGATGAGGATGATATCGAAAAGGTGAGTGAAGAAAACTCAGTGTCTGCCTCATCTCTCGACAGTATTCCCACACTAAATCACAGTTCATTGTTGGTGCCCCCTCTATATTGCATTTTTAAATAATTTGTTTTTTGCATGGTGACAGTGGCTACTACAGTGGACAGCTTATCGTGTTATCGGACTTCAGGGTGCATGAAAGGGTTAAATTATGCCGAAGTAAAGACATCGTGTGTGGGAAAGGAGAGCCACAGTTGCCAATCCAACTTTTAAGACATTAAAACACAGCAACACACCTCACACAGTGCAGTCGGCCACAGCTCACGCTCAGACACTCACACGTAGGCATTTTGATGTCACATGGCACCCCATGAAGCTCCACCTCTTAAAGGCACATGCATTTACACAGTCACTAAATATGTACAGTATTTTCTATACATTTTCATCTTGCAGTTCATTTTTTTGTATTCAAATATATTTACAATGTATGTCAAGTGTGTGGGAGGGTAGAACTATATAGAGATGTATTTTTAATATGGTCGCTCTACATCAGCGATTTTTACCAATTGCATATCGCTCCAAGAAATAAGAGTTAGTGTGGACTCAATTATTGCCAAATACTTTTAAAATGTTTCATGAAACTCATTATGCTTCCTGAAGGGGAATTTTAACTCGCACTCATTTTTATATTTTAAATTTCACATCACAGTGAGCTGGATCACACACCTGCACATGTATGGTGATAATCTATAGTTCTGTTAGTTATCAGATTACATCATAAATACAGTTTAACCTATAACCCTATAGTAATTATTTTAATAAGGACTTGAAACTTAGAAACATACAGGGAAGGTTTTCCATATTGCCTCACAAAATAATGGTGAAATATTTTACTGAAACGATGCACGCTGACCAGTTTCCAAATTTCAATTTCAAAAACATTGTACTATGTTATTTACTCATCATAACTACAAAGGTCTTAAAAAATAACTATAAATTATTGACACATTTCTCACTTCTGAATGACATGGAAACTTCTCTAAATTGATAGTTTTGTAGCTTGCTGCACATTTTTCGATGGATGCAAATATTTATTTTTTGACTTTATGTGCTTCTCTCAGGCCAACCCTCCATCTTACGATCGGTCAGAGGATCTGGCTTCGCTACTCTATCTTAATGAATCCAGTGTGATGCATTGCTTGCGGCAGCGTTATGGAGGAAACCTTATCCACTCCTACGCCGGATCCAACATGGTGGTCATAAACCCTGTCAGCTCAGCCTCCATGTATTCAGAAAAGGTAATTGATAAATAGTATGTCTGGGAAGTCAGTCATGCACTACTGTGGGTAAAGCCCTTTTTGTGTAAATGTGTTCCCTGCAGCCTAAATTCATTTGGAATGGCCATGGAAATTAAATGGCAAATGGGCTGCATTTGTGCTTCTTAGTTCCATAATGTAGGGCAGGGCTATTCAATCAAATAATGAAAAGGGCCACAGTTTAAAAAATGTATTGTTCCAGGGGCTGCACATATTGTATGCTCCCCTATTATGACTTGACACAAACCGACGCAAAGGGCTATCAAAGTTAAAGGATTAATTTGGGAGATTAAAAATTTTTTTACAAAAATAAAGTCAGTGGGGAAAGTGTATGGAAATGAAGAAACCTGTTGTTGAGATCGGATGAGAAATGTCCAGTGGTACCTCAGGTTACAAACTTAATTGGTTCAGAGACCCCATTTGTAACTTGAAACGTTTGTAAGTCAAGGTACTTTTTCCCATTGAAATAATTGGAAAGGCAAATAATCCGTACCAGCCCCCAAACTGTTATATTGTTATTTATATTTTCTGTGTGCGTGCGTGCGTGCGCGTGTGTGTGTGTGTTTGTGTGTGTGTGTATAAATGTGTGTATATCCCTTAATTTTAGGAGGCGTGTAGCTGAAAATAAATGTGGTACAACATAAAACTAAGTGAAAATGTCAATGTCAAGTTCAATGTCAGGCTTGCGCAGAGGTTGCTGATGATCTAATCATTTGAATCAGGTGTATTGCAAAAGAAAGACTTGGAAAACATGCAGGACAATGGCCCTCCAGGACCTGAGTTTGACACCTATGCATTAAACCAATAAGTGCTTATTGTGCTTTCATTTTAAGTGAGGAGGACAAAAGGACAACAGCTCCTCCATTGAAAAAGAGTCTTCTTCCAAAATAGCAATTTTTTTCTGATGATTTTCTATTTGTCCATTATCAAATCTTATTTTATTTTTACACAAAAAACGATGGTCGTTTAATGTTTTTGCGTTTTTTGTTGACACTCAAATACAATAAATACAGTGCATATCATCATAGATTAAAATGTTTTGACTTGTTAATCAGAAATGTACAAGGCTGCTCTGATAATTGTGATTGGAAGAAGTGCGTTTTCAGGTTCACAAAACATCTTGGAGACGAACAACAGAAGTTGTCAGAAGAGTCAAATGTTTGTGCCATGTTAATCAGTAATGTAAGTGACCGCTGTGAAAATTGTGATAGGGAAAAAGTGTGTGTGTACAAGCGGAACATCTGGCTAACACACGACAGCTTTCTATTTGCTGCTGCGGAGGAGACATTTAGTTTTATGTGGGCCATATCTGTCAGCCAACCGTGACCTCTCAGTGATTCTGAGGTCTAATTCAGAGTACCGGTAGTTAAAGAAAAAAAAAGCGGCACAACTATTGCAATGAGTTATGCACAGAGCCACATTTGGTTAAATAGCGTGAGAAGCGCATCACTGATCCATCCGCTCATCCATGCTAAGACGGTTCGCACAACAAAACGAAAAATTTGTGTTGCGGCGATGGTCTGTCAACGATATGGATTTGATGGCTGATTTTAATTTGGTCATTAGGCACAACCTCAGAGAGAGGGCCCAGCATGCAGTCCTTAATCATCTCAGTGTCGGTGAATGGTTTGTTCTTTTGCCAAGAAACCGTGCTAACCGAACTAATGACGTCTGTTGTGTCGCGCAGGACCGCTTCAAGATATTCCGGCTTCGCTCGTGGTGGTCTTGTAAAATGTTTTGTTTCCATGTGTGTGTATCCAAACCGAGGGGATAAACCTCAGCAAACTTGTTTTGTTTGAAGGTGCCTCAACTCCAGCTTATTTGTATAGCATTTTAAAACAACCTGTAGAGTATGACTGATTCAAACCGATCCAATTTAAAACTGTTCATCTTATATCTAGTCCCATTTTTTAAAATCTAAATAAAATCCCCAAATTAATCTTTATTTTTAACCAAATTTACTGCTTTGCAATGACAACATTTAAATACTTTACTTTTCATCGACAATAAATATTCAAGTGCCTCGACAGGGCAAGTCCGCCTCGCCAAATGTAGCTTTCCATATATGCCCCTGGAATTTTCCAGTTACTGTATTGTGTTTAAGGTTGAAGGCAGAAAATCAACGCGTGGCCTCAGAGATTTACTTGGTGCTGTCAAATTTAGGCATCCCTAAAATGTCGTAGACTGATACTATGTCCTTTTCCTCTTCCCTCTCAGGTGATGCATATGTTTAAAGGGTGTCGGCGCGAAGACTCGGCTCCCCATATCTACTCTGTGGCCCAGTCAGCCTACCGTAATCTTCTCACCACAAGGCAGGACCAGTCAATTGTACTACTAGGAAAGTCTGGCAGTGGCAAAACCACCAACTGCCAGCACCTTGTCCAATATTTGGTCTCTATTGCTGGCAGCACGGGCAAAATCTTTTCTGGTAAGCATGCATTATCCTTTTTAGCAAAAACTATTACTGTGATGTCCCGATGACAAAGCGTATCAGAGTTCAAGGGGGAGTCAACCCAATCTTTTTTTATAATATGTTCTGTGTCTCGAAACACGATATTCTGATTTATATTGCTTTTGTTGAATATGAATTAAGGAACAAAATGAGCAACTGTGATGCATAGAACATATGATGGGAAAGAGCACTGAGACTGTCAAATAGTTAGTTGTCGTTACACCAAAGGTCATTTCAGAGAACTCCAATGATATGTGCATTTGGAATATGGATTAAATTGATACATTTGACAGTGCCTCATAATGATCTGATTTTCACTTTGCTCTCGTTAGGGCAAATTTGTGTTTTGCACCATTTGAGGCCATATCTGGGGCTCAGGTGTTAGAGAGGTTGATTCCCAGCCCGGAGGTTGGTGGTTCTCTCCCTGACCATTACAACCATGTCCAAGTGTCCTTGAGCAAGATACTGAACCCCAAGTTGGTTCAGATGTGACGAGACCGGTGTTGGAGCAAATTACTTACATATAATATCTTTCATATGACTAGTTACTTGCATTTGCATGTCATAAGTTTCTTTACAAATATTACCATTTTCCATTGTACTTCTTACCAAATTTATGATGGAATTGGAACAAGACATTGATTCTGATCAGAGCCTGTATGATAACACCAATGCAAACTGTTGCTAAGACAGTTCAATACTACTTTGTACTATTTAATATGACAGTATTATATCTTGTATGTTTCGATCTTCCTTTTCCTGCGCACCAAAGCTACCAAAGCCCTCTTCCTCAATGTCAGAATAGAACAGCCCTACCTTTGTTACACACCTTCTCCATCTCTTTTGTTATCGCTGTCAGTATCACTTATGTCAGGAGTCAAATACGCCAATGAGCTTGTGCAGTGCTCCCTTTCATGCAGCAGTCCATGCCTTTGGAAGCTCATTGCGAGTAGTGGCTTTTTTTATCCTGCTCCCAACTGTTGGGATCCAATAGCAAACTTCAGCAATAGCCGCTCTTTAGTCACATGCAGCCAGTTTTTCCCAAAGATTTCTGACCACCCATCGTCATCCAAGGTTCCCACGGAACGACACAAATGTTGAAATGGTGATTCAATATGAGTGCGACTTGGGACAGTTTCATTGGTTCACTGTGACGTGTTTGGTAATATCATTGTTCAGATGAGACCGGTATTGGGCGATTTACTTCCAAAATGTAATATACAATATTTCATGTGAATACTACCTTGTATTTGAATGTCATGAGGTGTTTTTTTTTTTTTTTTTTTTTTTTTTTTTTTTTTTTTTTTTTTGCAATATTACCGTCTGTGTTGAGCAACGGTGTCAAACATATAGCCTGTTCGATCGGGGCCGCAGGATAATTTAAAAGTGAAAAAATGCATAAAAGACACGAAATGAATATTTTAATAAGGTGTAATTGGTGGAGTATCTGCTAGGGGAGACACGCTGTTTTGATCAGAGTAGAACGCAACATTGTTTTGATCAGAGAAGAACACAACAGCAGTCTCAGTCCGTCACTGAGACAGACTCAACGCAGCATACACTATCAAGGACATTTGAATACTTTATTCTTTACACATTTAATAGCACTCTCCTTAGTTTGTAAGGTGTAGGCAGGGATTACATTTCGATTTTATACATGTGTAAATGGTTTTAAAATTCCTTTCTTTGTAAATCTCGTTTAATCTTAAGATATATTACTATATTTTTCGATGTTATATTACTTGTTAAAATTTTGTTCCATTTTACAATCGGTGGGATCAGTTGCAATGCATATATGTGAATGATAAAAGTAAATTGCACATTTGTGCTTCATGAAATGTTCATTAAATGTCAACATTTTCCTAATGTTCTCGTGCTTCTTTAGACCAAAACAAAGGAAAGACACATTATTTTGGTTATTTATAGCAGAGTGTGGTATAATTTTAATGGTTCGGCCCACTTGACATCTACCGAGGCCGTATGTGGCCCACAATGTGAAATGAGTTTGACACCCCTGGTGTAGAGGTATATGTTACTGAAGGTTCAAGTTACTTTTTAAAAATTGAGGCTTAATAGACTTAGATGTAATACCCAAACACCGGAAGAGACTATCTGTAAATGTCTTGGCAGCTTAAAGCTCCTGAATAAAAATCCATAAATTAAACGTGTCACAATTAAAACCACGGGGTTCAGAGCGTGGGCAAAAAAGTAACAGCTTGTAGCCTGGGAACTACGGTAACCTAATATTGCGACTAAATTTGCAATGATTTATATTGTGCATATGTATGATCTCATTTATATGATAAACGTGTGAATATCCTTTCTTGTCACTTAGCGGAGAAATGGCAAGCAGTCTACACAATCCTTGAGGCTTTCGGTAACACTTCCACCTCTATGAATGGCAACGCGAGTCGCTTCTCACATGTGGTGTCGCTTGACTTTGATCAAGCTGGACAAGTGGCATCTGCATCCATTCAGGTAACAAATCACAATCATTCCACCCTGATATATTGTGAATGAAATCAACAAGAAATGAACTGATGTCATTGAACAAAGTCAATTGAAGAACATTGGCTTCTGCTGTTTTTTTTCCTTCTTAGACAATGTTGCTAGAGAAAATGAGGGTGAGCAGACGACCAGTGAACGAGTCAACCTTCAACGTTTTCTATTACATGATGTCTGGGGCTGACAGCACCCTGAGGTGAATATATTCGTATCTCTGTAGCCAAAATAGATCCAGCACGACATACTTCCTCCCATTTCTCTTGCTAGAGTTTCTGTATCGAACAGCGATTCCAAAACTGTGTTTTGAAACAGGTTGAGCACAGTTAGTGGAAAATTAGAGGAGGTCCTTGGCTTACGATCGTACAGACACGCATTTCCAGGTTACAGATGTGCAAGAAAAAAAGTCTTCACGTGGTACGACTAGGTTGTTAACTGTGGCAACGTATTTATTTTTCATTAGATTGTTTTGTATCTATGGCCTTGAACTTTTCTTTCATACAAATATTCACTTAATTACTTATAGTAAGTACTGTGTTACTGTAGGTTAGTGATTAGACGACTGCTCATTGTGCACAAATTGGATTTTGTGTACTGAAGTCCATATTAAGTTGGAGGTTTTAAATTATCTGTAGAAAGGCATGCGTTAGAAACGTTATTATGGGGTGAAACTAGCAGCGTTTGAACAGCTTCTCAAAAATTGCAATTGTGTGTGTGTGTGTGTGTTGTTTTTTTTTTACAGCAAAATTATTCAGACTGTTCAGACTGTTAGGGTTGCTTTTGGTCTGAGTCTTTCCCTTCCTAAAGACATTGATTGTTGCATTTCCCCAAAAGATCAGAGCCAACTAATTCATTCTTGTATTTTTATCCTCAGTTTCATAATTAGGTGCTCTGAAAGGGACTTTGAACTTGGAAATATGTGTCATTATGTTTACATATATGATATACATACACTGCCTTGAAAAAGTAGCGTCACCCCTTGAACTTTTCATTTTAATAAGATATCCTTTATTTGTCCCACACTGGGGAAATTTACAGCCTCCAGCAGCAAGAATGTAGGTAGAAAGAAGAAAGAAGAAAAAAAACAACAAACACCCTTCAATTAAGTGCAATATAAACACAAAATGGATAAATCGCAGTGCTATTTACAATTGTCTTTCACATCACTTAATTATTATTATTATTATTGTTGTTGTTATTTTTATTCAGCAGCCTGACAGCAGTCGGTAGGAACAAACGTCGGTATCTCTCCTTCTTGCAGCGCTGGTGTAACAGTCTCTGGCTGAAGGAGCTACCAAGTGCTGTCAGGGCGGGCTGGAGGGTGTGGGAGGGACTGGCCATCATAGCTTTTAGCTTAGTTAGCATCCTTCTGTTGCCCACCTCCTCCAGAGTGTCAAGGGAGCAACCCAGGACAGAACTGGCCTTCCTGACCAGTCGCTCCAGTCTCTTTCTGTCCCGGGATGAGATGCTGCCTGACCAGCAGACAATGCCACATGCCACAGACAATGGATGGCCGAGACCACCACCGAGTTATAGAAAGTCTTATGGAGCGGCCCCTGAATCCCAAAAGACCTCAGTTTCCTGAGTAGGAAGAGCGGCTCTGTCCTTTCCTAATCAGGGTGTTATTTTGCTACCTTACAACCACAAACTTCACAGTTTTTATTGCAATTGTATATGATTGACTCACACAAAGTAGCACAAAAGTGAAGTAGAATGAATGTAAATAATAGGAATTTTCCAAATGTTTGACAAACAAAAATCTGAAAAATGTAGTGTGCATTTATATTCAGCCTCCCTGCATCAGTACTTTGTCAAGCCACCTTGTCCTGCAATTACAGACACATGTCCACCAGCTTTGCACATCGAGATACAGAAACTGTTGCCCATTCTTCTCTCAAAAAAAGCTCAATCTCAGCCAGATTGGCTGGAGTGCATCTGTGAGCAGCAATTTTCAAATCTTGCCCCAAACGCTCAAGTGGATTTATGTCTGGACTTTGACTGGGCCATGCATATTCTTTGATTTGAACCATTCCATTGTAGTGCTGGCCTTATGTTTAGGCGAGTGGTTCTTAAACTGGGTTCGATCAAACTCAGGGGTTTGACGGTGCCTCTGCCATGGAAGTTAAGACATACCTGACTCAACATGTCAATTCGTGATGACACGCCTGCTTGGCCTTTACTGGCTGGTCCATTTTGTGCACAAAAACGTATACTTATGTCTTGAAATTGTATTTAAATTTTTTCCCAGTTTTTAATAAATGCGGTTTTTATGTATTGAATTTATAAAAAAATATTATTATCAGGGTTAGCACGTCGGCTTCACAGTGCAGAGGTACCAGGTTCGATTCCAGCTCCGGCCTCCCTGTGTGGAGTTTGCATGTTCTCCCCGGGCCTGCGTGGGTTTTCTCCGGGTGCTCCAGTTTCCTCCCACATTCCAAAAACATGCGTGCCAGGCTGATTGGACGCTCTAAATTGTCCCTAGGTGTGAGTGTGAGTGCGAATGGTTGTTCGTTTCTGTGTGCCCTGCGATTGGCTGGCAACCGATTCAGGGTGTCCCCCGCCTACTGCCCGAAGACAGCTGGGATAGGCTCCAGCACCCCCCGCGACCCTAGTGAGGATCAAGCGGCTCGGAAGATGATGAATGAATATTATTATCTTATTTTTATTTTTCAGTAATGAAGGGTTCGGTGAATATGGATATGAAATGTTTGGGTTCTGTACCTCTAACAAGGTTAAGAACCACTGGTTTAGGGTCATTGTTTGCCTGCCTACAATTTTCTTCCAGGATGGCCCTCTATTTCGTTCCGTCCATCTTAACTTCAATTCGGACCCTCTTCCCTTTCCTTGCCGAAGTAAAGCAAGCCCACAGCATGATGTTGCCCCCACCATTTTTCACAGTGGGGTTGGGCAATTCAGGGAGATGAGCACTGTTACTTTGCCACCATACATAGCGCTTTGAATTTAGCTCATAAAATCCATCCATCTGACCAAAGCACCTCCACATGTTTGCAGTGTCCTCTACTTGGCAAAAAGGATTTTTTATCTTTCTTTCTTTCTTTCTTTCTTTCTTTCTTTCTTTCTTTCTTTCTTTCTTTCTTTCTTTCTTTCTTTCTTTCTTTCTTTCTTTTTTAAAATGTCTATTTTATTTATTTCTATTTTTTAAATAACCTAATCCTGCTTTAAATTTACTGTTAACTAGAGTTCTTCACAGAACAGGGTCTGAACAACCGTCTGAAAGCACTTGCACTGACTTGTATTTTGGGGTATCAGACCACACCACACTTTTCAGATTAATATTTGGTAAAATGTTGAAAACCTTATATCATTTTTCTTCTACGTCGCAATTATGTGCTGTCCCAGAAAATCTCAACAAAATACATTCGAGTTTGTGATTGTAAGATCACGATATGTGAAAAAGTTCAACAATATGGATATTTTTAAAATATTTTTTATATTCTTCAAAGGGTATTTTAGAACAGCGCATTCAATGCCGTTACATATTGTTTGTTACGTCTATAAAAGCAAGTCGTGACTTAGCAATAGGATACTGCAGTTCCAATGGTGACAACAGCAGAGAACCAATTTCGTAGAAGTAGAAGAGATGCTGAAACGGCTGGCCATTAACATCCGGACATTTATGTGTGTCGCAAACTACTGCTTTTAGGTAACATTAGCCAATCGCATTGCTGCACCTGCATTTTTTTATTTCTCTTCGAAGGCCCGCCAGTGTTATCAGATTGCTGCAATACACAACATCCTTCAGGGTACCTATGGAGACAGTTAACACTTGAAAAGTACAAGAGTATTGTTTTCATATCTGCAAGTCTTACTTTTGCTTTATTTTTACAGAACTGAGCTACACTTTAACCATCTGGCTGAGAACAGCACTTTTGGCATCATTCCACAGTCAAAGGTAATTCTATCAAGCTTCATCTGATAACAAGTATCCAAATTTAAGGTCCATAACAATAGCAGTCAAAAGTTTGGAAACACCTCTGAATTCAAATAGACCCAAACACACACAGGTCAAGAAATTCAAGCTGTTAACTCTTGATAAATCCCATCAATATTTCTGCATAATGTAGATGACTTAAGTATGAATCAACAATTCAGATTTTTTGTTGGGGTTTTTTTAAATAATAATTTTAAAAACAAACAAACAAACAAACACTGAATTAGAGCATTGTTTCCAAAATGTTGACTGGTAATTAATGTGTAGATGTGTTGTGCGACATGTCTCTCACATGCAACATTTTAGTTTCTAATTAGGGGGTGACCAAAGTTTGATCTGATCTTCCCTTTTTCAGCCCGAGGATAAACAGCGGGCATCCCAGCAGTTTACTAAGCTGCAGGCAGCTATGAAGGTGCTGGGCATTTCTCCTGAAGAGCAGAAGGCTCTCTGGCTTATTTTGGGAGCCATTTACCACCTGGGGGCTGCTGGAGCAACTAAAGGTAGGAACATATTTTTGTGTCCCTAAGACTGATTCCCTCTTTATTTGTTATGTTGATATGTGACGCTTCGCGCAGTGATCAAAGTTACTGGGTGTGTGGGAATGTAGACTCCAGGAAGATGCTGTGGACGTGCCGTTATTAACCTAAAATTGGTCGGGTAAGCTGGTAAAGTTAGAAGGCAACCCTATACATTTTATACACCTTTGTACTAATTTTTAGACCGTGGAAATATAAATCACAATGTGTTCTTTTACAATGCATACAAATAACAGATTCCAAAAAAGTCAATACAGTATTGTTGGTCATTAAAATCATGCCTGGAGTGCCAAAAATAAGGTTGCCACCTTCCAGATCTGGAAATAATGGACATGCCTCACGGTTTTGCGGTGAGAAATTTGAGGGTTTGGCTCCCTAAAATTCTGGAATGCATTGAATCATGTGGATTTTTAAAATTTGAAATAATTTGATTTAATTAACATTAATCAAGTTGTCAAATTAGCCTCTGGGCCCTGGGGTCACGCTGTGGTGAGTAAGGAAAGAGTGGTCACGAAAGTATTTCAACATACGTAAAATTTAAAGTGCTTAGCAATGAACATGGTGATTTTATAGCCTGAAGTATCCTCAACCTGAGCATAGCATGTATGCTATCAAAAAAGTGCTGGAAATAAAGACTTGTAATTTAAAGTTTTTAATATGTATGAAAAACTGAATAGCTTGAACTTCAGTATACAGACCAGACGTATTGTATCGTAGACATGTAAAGATGAGATAAGATAAGAAAAGCTTTATTTGTTTCACAATGGAGAAATTCACAATCTACAGCAGCAAAAAGGGAAGAAAGTAGAAACAAACCCAAGTAATTTGCATGCACAAATAAATTTTTAATGAACTGTACACGGTACAGAATACAATATAAATAGTACCAAGGTACCAAAAAAAAAGGCACTGCCAAAGTGTTTTTTTTTCCCAAAAGCATGATGATGGGCAATCAAGATTCTTGAACACTAATGCATATTTTTTCTTGTGACTGAATTGATGAATCCATCAATTACGTTGTCCCTCTAACCACCTCTTTTTACTTGCATGTTTGCATGCTGCACCATATCAAATAAAGATGGAGATGAAGGTAATTCGGGACAACCATGCACACACTTTCAAAACACTTTTCTTGACCCATTCTCTTTAGCATTTCTGTTCTTATTGCCTTTGTTCTGACTCCCAGGCCTTCAATCATTTGCATATTTATTGTTTTCCTCTTTCTTTTCATCTCTTGGCCCTTTTTCCACCTTGTTTGCTTCTTGATGCATCTCCCCCTTATTTTACATTTTTCTTTTTCATTTTTCTTCTTATTTTACACAAAAGAAGAGATACAAAACCCCGTACTTGTGTGCTGACAGCCATTAAAAAGTGTCACAATTCATTACACCGGTGATTCTTTAAGTGTGGTATGAGTATCACCAGAATTGCACGGGCTCACGGTAGTGGTATGAAAGAATCACTGAGTTAAATGTTAACATTTTGCAGAGTTATGTAATATCTGATGTGGCTTCAACTACAACTACTTCAACTTCAACTTTTTTTAAAATCCAGTGCAGTATGTTAATTAAGTACAGTTAAATTCTATTCACCTAACTACAATACACATACATTGACTCTTTCCTAACTGTTGACAAGCATTTAGTTACATTTAGTTCCAATTTTATCGACATGTTTGGAGTGCATTTTGATTTACTTATGAAGTACTGCTTCTCATTTTATTTAATTGTAGTGTTAATGTTCAAACTGTGCTTAATGTAACATACAGTAGCTTTCAATTATACTAGAAGGTACACTTTTTTAAGAATAAACTTTATTTCTTAAAATATTGCCTTTTTGCTGAGGAACGATTGGGCCTCCTGTGCGTCCTTATTTTAATGTTGGTCATTGTGGTAGTTCTTAGAGAGTCGGGTATTATAATTGGCACTTGGTGTGAAAATCTTGACAATCACTACATTACACTTGTGCTGCTCCATGTTACTTATATCTCCTTTGTTGTCTTCCTCTGCTATTAACAGCGGTACTTTATTGTACATATCAAGTCCACTCTATACAAACTGTATACTGTTGCCCTGAAACCCAAGGTTGCGTGCAGACAAATTGGTATATGTTGGGTATTTTGGAACCCTTACGACACTGATGTGATCCAAAATGCTGGGCATAAAAAGTTAAGTATTCAGTGGGGCAGAAAATAAGTATGCAGTTGGCAGTCATTGTAAGCTCATTCCTCATTCTTCCCTTTTTCATTGTTTGATCACTGTGTTTTTTTTTCTTTTTATCAGTTCCTACTACATACCGGTATTTGTTTTTCTTTTAAATTTCCATTTATGAATATTTTATTTTAAAATTTTATTTTCTAAATGCATTTTAGCTGGACGCAGGCAGTTTGCCCGTCATGAATGGGCCCAGAAGGCAGCATACCTTCTCGGATGCACCTTAGAGGAGCTGTCTTCTTCGATCTTCAAGAACCAGGCCAAAGGCATGAAGCACTCCACCTCATTCAGAGGGGGACCGGATGAAAATAGCCAAGGTGACTCAGGTATGTACTCCAAGTACCAACATTCATATCATGTCCGTTTTTCTTACTTGTCGGCCTGTGGAGAAAATTTTGATATTTCTCTTCGGTGCACTTGAATGTGTGGGTTATCAAATGACTGATAATGATGATTTATCAGATCAGATCATGGGTATTGTACAATATTCACTGCAGGACACACAATTCAAACAGTTTCCAGGTGTCTTGATAACACTTACTGTATGCGACATGCTTTGGTTAAATACCCCAAGGGTCAAGAATTACAACACACTCATCAATGTCTTCTCTAACTATCCTCTACAACGTCAATTGTATTTTTACTTTCGCAGATGGCACTTCATCGCCAAGCTGCCAAGTTACAATTTCATAATGTGGATCTTCATGTACAAACTACACAAATCAAATAACACAACTGCACTAAAAATAAAAAATACCTCACTATTGACACATTTTGGCAGCTCACAAAAAAAAACCTTGTCAATCCTACTGCGGCCTAAAGTGGAAAACGTAAACCCTATTGGTGTTATATTTATTTGATTGCATAATGCAGGGGTGTCCAAAGTTTTTTTGGTAAGGGCCAAATACAGAAAAGTAAGCAACGGCTCGGGCCACACACTAGAGATGACATACTGACACATGCTCGTTTGGCACCTGTGTACGATGCGTAGCTCTGATGCTTGGTCTAATCGTGCCGATGGACATTCTACTCCTTCATCACGGAAAAATCTTCATCGTAAATCAAACAGACACACTTTCCTTTGTTTTCTTTGAAGAAATATTAATTTTCCCACCGTGTTTGAAATCTGCCCTCACTTGCTATCTTTCGTCTCTCCGGTGCTGCCATTTCTGGTGATGTCATATAAGAGTATGACTGAACAGCTCTTGTCGTACAACAGGGGTGTCAAATTCATTTTAGTCGCGGGCCAATTTGGAGTTACATCTTCCCTCGGAGGGCCGTTATGATAGTGAAACTACAAAATTATTAATTGTACACAACAAATTAATAGATTACTAGTTTTGAAAACAGTCAAGTCAATTCTAATAGTTTGTTCAATTATTGTTTAAGTGAGTGTAAACAGGATAAGAAAATTATTGCAACAATCTCAACTTGATTTATAACACATGACAATTTGACATTTCGGTACAGATTTTAGCAAGTTGAAACACGATTTGCTTTCGTGGGCCAGATTTGGCCCCCGGGCCTTGAGTTTGACGCATGTGTCGTAGAAGCTCTAGCATCCAAATGTAACAACCAAAAACCTAGAATATAATACATTTTATTTTTGTTTGCGAACATATAATCCGCTTCCATATTGTTGTTGGAGAGCGTTTGAATGTACTTCAATACTTTGTTACAGCTGCCGCTGTTGTGAAAGCGCTATATAAATCAGCATGTATTGTATTGTATTGTATTGTATTTTCTCCTGTCTGTCTTGTCTTGTCTGATACAACAGCCCCGAAGATCACGGCCCTGGAGTGCTTAGAGGCAATGGCTTCAGGACTCTACGCAGAACTCTTCACTCTGGTGATATCCCTCATAAACAGGTCACGCTCTTGAATTTCAAATGATCATTTCCTGTGTAAAATGATGGACAAGCTTTAAATATTAAACGTAACTCCATTTAATATAATAATAATAAAATAATAATAATAATTAAATGATGTGAAGGAAAATTGTAAATAGTACTGCGATTTATCCATTTGTGTTCATATTGTATTTAATTGAAAGATGTTTGTTGTTTTTTTTCTCTTTCTCCTTTCTTCTTTCTACATACATTCCTGCTGCTGGAGGCTGTAAATTTCCCCAGTGTGGGACGAATAAAGGATATCTTATCTTATCTTATCTTATCTTATCTTATCTTATCTTATCTTATCTTATCTTATTTGATAATTTACCCACGTAACGGTTAGGTACACATTGTTCTCGCTCCTTTAACTCATATGAGCAAAACATTGGACTATTCTGAAGTGGTCTTCTCTGAGCCCTTCTCACAAATGTGTGATTCAGATCCTTAAGGTGCCATGTACGATCTGCTTTCAGAGCGCTGAAGTCCAGTCAACACTCTTTGTGCTCCCTTCTGATCGTGGACACCCCAGGTTTCCAGAACCCTCTTCTTGCTCAGCAGCAGCGAGGAGCTACGTTTGAGGAGCTTTGTCATAACTACACCCAAGAGCGGCTTCAGACTTTGTTCCATGAACGAACCTTTGTCCAAGAAATGGAGCGATACAAAGAGGTGCTGTTTGAACAGTGGCAATCACAGGAAATAAACATTCATGCAAAGGAACCATGAATATGTACTTACGCAATGATCACTATACTGTAGTTTAGTTATGTCTTTTTTCTTGTCTCCTGTTTAACTTGAGTACTTTCTAAATTGTATACTACTTCTCTCACTTTTAATGGTGATTCTTTCAACCCAATCAAGTAAAGTCTAAAACTGCATAATTTTATGAACAATTGCTTACTGTGTAGATAACTAACCCATCACCTTATCCCCTCCTGCATTTAGGAAAACATAGAACTTGCTTTAGATGACATAGAATCCAGTCCTTCAGTGTCTGTAGCAGCTATCGACCAAGCATCAGCTCAAGCTCTGGTAA
Source organism: Hippocampus zosterae (assembly GCF_025434085.1). Taxonomy (NCBI): domain Eukaryota; kingdom Metazoa; phylum Chordata; class Actinopteri; order Syngnathiformes; family Syngnathidae; genus Hippocampus; species Hippocampus zosterae. The sequence goes on from NC_067460.1 coordinate 4,371,999, forward strand.
GCCGGATACTCAAATTGAGTCTGTTTCAGGAATCATCCATATGTGCTGTGAAAAAGTATTTGCTCGAGCGTTTGCGCTAATTGGTAATGAGTCTTTCACAGTGCAGTGGAGGAATTTTGGCCCACTCATCTTCGCAGAATCTTCAACTCCGCCGGATTTGGAAGGTCACATCACAGCATCTCAATTGGATTAAAATTCGGACTTTGATTTGGTTACTCCAAAACCTTAATTTTGTTTTCTCTTAGCCATTCAGATATGGACTTGCTGGTGTGTTTCTGATTGTTGTCCTACTGCATGATTCAAGGGCGCAAACTGATTTTCAGACGTTCTCCTTCAGCATTTTTTTGCAGACAGCAGATTTCATTAACCCATCGGTCACAGCAAATTGTCCTGGTCCTGAGCAAGCAAAGCATCCAAAGACTATCACACTGCCACCACCGCCAATTTTACCCCAGACGTAACTGGCCGCACATCAGAATGTTTTTCCAAGATGTCTTTTAGCAAATGTGAGACACGCCTTTATGTTCTTTTTGGACAGCAGTGGTTTTCACATGAGGAACTCTCCAAGGGATGCCCTGGGAATGTTTGCCACTGTTCCCAGTTTTATCCATTTATGGATAATGGCTCTGTCAGTGGGTTGCTTAAGCCCCAGAGTCTTGGAAATGGCTTTGTTTGTCTAGACCGATAGATTTCAAAAACTAAAAAAATAAAATCTTCATGAATATCTTCATAACGTGGCATTATGCGTTTCTTTCTTGAGATCTTGTCGTCGCCTACTTTGTCTGACAGATTCAATTTACGTCATTTCTTGATTCAACAAATGTTGTGCGACGGTGTTGCCTGTGAAATTGAACTCAGCTTTCCCAAAACGGTCGTCGTCATGGTCACTGTGTTAATTAAAATGAGCTGGGCTGGGGAAATTATTCATATAGGGAGGGACAGGTAGTTTTGGATTTTTTGTTGTGTTGTGCTTTAATAAATTAAATTGGCATTTTAGAAACTGAATTTGGTATTTCCTTGGGTAGCCTTGTGTGATATTAATTGGTTTGCTGAACCGACACTTTGTCTGTGATAAATATGCAAAGAACACAAAAATCAGGAATGGGGCAAATACTATTTCACAGCACTGTAAAGTCACAAAGGTCATTCTCCTCTCCCTTAGCATGCCTACTTGCCCATTTTTCTGAATGGAAGATTCTTTCAGGTGTGTGTCAAAAGTGAAGTTTTTTGTCTGAAATTAAATCAATGAAAGTGTCTCAAGAAACCTTGTATGTGACCACAAGCTGCATTTGATATTTATTCCATTCATTTGCGACAGATAATAAATGACGATAGAGAAGAGTCGAAAAGTGACACGATAGAATCGTCTCTGTGATATATATCGTCACGATAAAATCGTGTTTGCGATCTATATTGTCATATTGCCCAGCTCTAGTATGTATGTATGTATGTACTACTCACTCACAATACTGACAATTTTGCTACAAACCGTTTTTGTGTGGCATTACAAAAAAATTAAATAAAATACAACAACCATCCTTCCTTTTATGAGGTTTAGCTTAGAAAAATACATGTTCTTTGTTTTTACTGAAAGACCTTAAGTGTCTCTTTTACTCCTACTTTTATTAAAGCTAGCGATATTCCACCTGTTCAATGTGATTTAGACATATTTCTGACACATCGACTACAGTATTACCTTTTTATCTTGTCAAAACTACGTTACACCAAGACAATACGCGTCTTACATGTGTCTTGTGACACGCTGAATTTTGAGGTCTGGCTCAACAATTCTTTCACATACCGGTACATAAACGTTAGGCACAGTCAGGAAATTTGAATCAAAATTTAAGGCTTTAGAGTCAGGAAATTCATTCAGTTACCGTACGCCATGTTTAAAAGGAAACTCAGAAGCCGTGCTTTTGGGTTGAGGAGCAGGTTTGTCAACTTGAGGTTTGTGTTGTGTCCTTTCGGTTAAATCAGACTTGTTTTTTTTTGTTGTATATTTCAGGTTCGTACTCTGGCCAGGACAGATGAAGCCCGTGGCCTTCTCTGGCTGATGGAAGAAGAGGCAGTTAATCCTCGTGGTTCAGAGGAGACTATGCTGGAAAGGCTTTTTAATTACTATGGCTCAACAGAGGGAGAACGGAAAGGTGAACTGCAACTGTCAATTGAGGCATCCTATTCACTGCAGATCCCCGTAAAAACTCCAGAAAATCAAAGCTACACATCCATAGGACTGAGTATACACAAATGGCGCAAGTCGCAGCACTTTTTGGCGTCTTTAGGTTCCATACAAACGCACCATATACAATCCATCTATCCATTATCTGATCTGCTTATCATCACGAGCGTCGCGGGTGTGCTGGCGCCTGTCCCAGTTGTCTTTGGACCAGAGGTGCAGTACACCCTGAACTGGTTGCTGAATATTACATTTGCATGTACCGGTAGTTTTCATCCTGGCAGCGAGATGTCCCGGTCAGACAGGCTACATTCACACTACAAGGCATGATGCCCAATTCAGATTTTGTTGTTAAATCAACTCTTTTGAATGTTCTCATTCACAACTGAACGCAACCATGATGTGACAAGGCATGCGCATAAAGCACGACCTCGAGTGACCACACAAAATACGACGACACGCGGCTGTATTTAAAGGAGTCAATTTGATGATCCAATGTGGAGGTGCTCATCTTTCATTAGCTCATATCAACACAGGAGTGATGTGAGAGGTGGTAGATTTATTATGGGCGATAAATAAGGCGACACTTTTCTTTCTCTTCATTTCATGGAGAAATCAAGTAACGATGACGTCACGTCACGAAGATGTCTACGAAAGATTATGTTATGCTGCGCATAATAATTGAACTGTCTGTGTGGTTCAATCACATTTATTATCATACTTTATGCACTATGCTTAGGTAGGTCCAGGTAGCTAGTTTACACTTTAAATCTCTAATATCACTTGTTCTGCCTCAAACCCAAAATGAAATTTTTGCCCCTTGATAAATATGGAGTTTAATTATTCTTATAATTATTTATTAAATCTGCCGTAGAAGTATTCAGAGAATACTGATGTTGATTATTTTATAACCACAATGTTCCACCGTATTTTGGTTCTGCAGATAATGTACCGGTACTAAAATAATTAATTCATTAGTACATGTGCTTGCTTTATATAACTGGTCATTTTAGGTCAGGGGTTTTTTTTCCCATGCCCACAGAAAAACAACTTTCAAGCCGTCGAGTCAAGATTTGCTCTCTGCAGAATCAGGATTGTTCCCCACAGAATGAACCCTATTTTTATGAGATTCCTGGGGGGACTAATATGCAAGACATGAATAGACAAGAAAATATTATAAAGAATGAATACATTTTGTATTTCAGGAACCAGTTTGTTGCTGCGAGGACAGAAACCCCATCTCTTTCTGTTGGGCCACAGTCATGGAACGGACTGGGTGGAGTACAATACCCAAGGCTGGCTTAGCCATGCCAAACATAACCCTGCTGCCCAGAACGCAGCGACTCTCCTGCAAGACTCCCAAAAGTAAGACCCTCTGATATTAATATTATATCACTCCTTCAGAGGGATCAGTCATACTGCTAACTCGCACCAACCAGCCACAACATGGAGCGCTAACTTTAAGCTTGTAATGTATAAATTATGCAGATTGTGTTTCGTATTATTAATTATAAAATCCAAGTGAATCCTTTAATCAAACTACATACATAATGCTTTGTGTCACCCCAAAGGAAAAATATCAGCGGGTTGTTTATGAGCCGAGCGAGTGGGGCGACGGTGTTATCAGGCTCCATTGCTGGTCTGGAAGGAAGCTCACAACTAGCACTGCGACGGGCCACTAGCATGAGGAAGACCTTCACTACAGGTGTAGCTGCTGTCAAGAAGAAGAGTTTGTGTATTCAGGTCAAACTTCAAGTGGTAAGTAAAAACAAACAAACAAACAAAATATTTAGCTAGCTACTTACAACGCCTCAACATGATAGCAAAGGGGGAAATGTCTTAACATAAGTGCGGGATTTGGGGAGGAGCAAATAGTAGTGTGCCACCATGATTGATCTAAACTCAAACCAGTGCAAACACCGGGGGGGGGTTTCAAGCGAATATTAGCACGGTTGGGGGACAAACGACACAGCAGGACCAGGTTTGACTAAATGCTCCCGAGTTCCCAATGCCTTAGTGCAGCCTAAATAAATACTGTAAATGAACGAACCAAAACGATTGATGCCGAAGTTCCCTAAAGACTTGAATGAATAGTAGACACGAGTGAAGTGGATAGATGATGGTTATGGCAAGGAACTAATTTGGCTGGACGAATCGAGAGGTAGTTGTACCTAAAACACACGAGGGATTGGGGCTGACAAACACAACAAGACAATAGTCACGACACAGCCAGCCCCAGGTCGTGACTACAAACACAACACAGGAAACTTCCCAATTGTTCACACATCTTTTATTTAACAGGGACAATGCAGTCAAGCAAAGGCCAAAGAAACCAGACAATTCAATAATCAACAATTCAACTTTGCTTTTTCAGTAATATGAAATAAAACCTTTTAAAATAAATTAAAAAAACAAACCCATACGCCAAACAACAACATACTGTTTACAGGTGAGTACATTTTTATTGTTATTGTGATCACCGGTGTCATATCGTCACATCACAATTGCGGTACCTCTTGAAAGCAACTCCAAAGGCTTCAGAGACACAGACTCGCACAGAAATATACACCGGTACAGTAATAATCGAGTCTTCTTCAGTATTTTACTGTCATAAATCAAATTGCACAAACTGGTTTTTTTTATTGTATTGTATGCACAATGTAAGCTCCTGGTTGCATTGATTACAGTAAATTTCTAAAACAGTGGGATCAAATCATATGAGAGAAAAAGCAGTAGGAAATTGAAACACTTGTTTCTTTTAGGATGCCCTGATTGACATGGTGCGTCGCTCCAAAGTCCATTTTGTCCATTGCCTGCTGCCCAAAGCTGAGGCAGTGGTGGGAGGAAACGAGCTGCGTGTTTCACATGCAGAGAGTGCAGATTCAGGCCTCATGACGTTGGATGTGGGTCTTCTAAGAGCTCAGCTCCGAGGATCGAAACTGCTTGATGCGCTGCGCATCTACAGACAAGGTAGATAGTTTTCTCCCGAAACAAAGATGAATTAAAATCAATCTGTGAATGGGTCAATGTATTTTGAGATTACTATTAAGACTGTTTGTGTAAACATAAGTGTGTACTTTGACCTTTTTCTTCTTGTGACAAAGGTGAAATATTAAAAAAAATTGAGAAGCAAGCCTGGCGAATCAGATTTGCCAGTTATCTGCATTTATTGTACAACTGGCAATATTGTTGGTACCGTTTTTGCAAATTTTATCGATTTGTTAGATTTCTCTTGTTGGTGTTTCAGTGACCGAGGATTTTTTTAAAAACATTTTGTTCTTATCCCAATTTGACCAATCTTTCTGTAATTTTAGTATTGAGTAGTGTACGCCGTAAAATCTTTTTCCCAAACTGTCTGTGGTCATCTCAAGAAACCTTAGATGCTGTTGCCTGTTTTTGAGATGCAAAGGCCCCTTTTATCTTGACATTCTGTTTTCTTTTTTGCTGACTTTGCTGCCATTCGTCCAACTTGCATTCAGGTTACCCAGACCACATGGTCTTCTCTGAGTTCCGAAGGCGTTTTGATGTCCTGGCACCACATTTGACCAAGAAGCATGGCCGTCACTACATTGTGACTGATGAGAAGAGGGTGAGTGTAATATTTTTCTGTGTTCATAAATCTGAAGTGAGGGATGAAATAATAGCCATTTGCTCCTTTTTTTCCACTGTACAACATTCACTACATGATCCATTAGTGGTTAGCACATCTACCTTATAGTCAGGAGATCCAGGTGAATCTCTGTCAAAGGCCTTGGCGCTAGACCAGGAGCTCTCCACTCTCCTGCTGTCTTCACTGAAAAAGAATCAGATGTGAATCTTTGTAATATATTTGGAAAATAAGCATAAACATTAGCCATAGTAACATATGTCCACATAAAATGTCCTGAATAAGAAAAAAAGGAAAACATCTTTAGGCAACAATTTTGAGAGCTGTGAGTGACATCATCAACAATGTCCAGAGATAAATTGTCACAATACTTCATAGTAGC